>NC_058060.1:26147451-26182451 GCF_020085105.1 Siniperca chuatsi
GACGGAAACGAGACGCTGAGCGATGGATGAAAGGAGATCATTACATCACTGTGGACAAAATATGAAGAGTGTAAATCAAATCTATGAAATGTAGCCTTGGAAATAAACTCATGTAATGAATTTTTGTCATGATGATGTATTTTTAGCTTTTTGATAAATTAGTACAGAAGTCTGTAAAATGATTTAACAGTTTTTATTGTTAGTTTCCATATACAAAAAGATAAAACTGAAACAACCCTAGGGGCTAGGGAATCCATTATGTCGATTTCGATTCTTAGGACAAGTTCAGGTGGGATTGGATGTTGTGATTGTATCGTCAGTTAAAAAAAGGATTTTATTAAATTATTTGGCAGTTTATCACTTTTTAAATTCAACTTACCACATATATCAGTTAATTAGGTTACAATAGATGCAACTGAAGCTGGTCTGTAACTCTGAAGGTGAAGACACTGTTTGCTGCTGAACCGCCTCAAATAATCACTCTTCTACATAAAAAATTTAAAAAAGCACTTTTTATATGTAAGAAAGAAGAAATATTTCTGTTTTTATGATTGTTCTCATTAAAGCTGTGTTCTAAAAAATCTGCTCTGTGTGTCTTTATTGAAGCTGAAGCTGCTGCTGAAGATGATGATGATGCTGATGATGATGAAGATGATGATGATGATGATGCTCTGTCTTGTTTCATGACTGAAAGGAGCAGAACGGATATGCTCCATAATCTTTACATTTACAAACAGAAACACACTTCAGATGTTTTGTTTTGTGACCATGATTCATGAATATTTTACTAACTGAGGATTATTTTCATTATCAGTTAATTTCTCAGTTACAGCGGTGTGCAAAAGTGTTTGCCCCCTTCCTGATTTCTTATTTTTTTGCATGTTTCAAACTAATTTAAATGTTAGTTAAAGATAACACAAGTAAACACAAAATGCAGTTTTTAAATGAAGGTTGTTATTATTAAGGGAAAACAAAATCCAAACCTACATGGTCCTGTGTGAAAAAGTGATTGCCCCCTAAACCTAATAACTGGTTGCTCCACCCTTAGCAGCAACAACTGCAATCAAGCGTTTGCAATAACTTGCCATGAGTCTTTTACAGCGCTGTGGAGGAGTTTTGGCCCACTCATCTTTGTAGAATTGGATTCAGGTCAGGACTTTGACTAGGCCAAAGTCTTCATTTTGTTCTTCTTCAGCCATTCAGAGTGGACTTGCTGGTGTGTTTTGGATCCCAAAAGTCTTGGGGATCATCAAGATGTTTTCTGGCAAAAATTAGACGAGCCTTAATGATCTTTTTGCTCAGCAGTGGTTTTCGTCTTGGAGCTCTGCCATGCAGGCCATTTTTGCCCAGTCTCTTTCTTATGGTGGAGTCATGAACACTGACCTTAACTGAGTCAAGTGAGGCCTGCAGTTCTTTGGATGTTATTGTGGGGTCTTTTGTGACCTCTTGGATGAGTCGTCGCTGCGCTCTTGGGGTAATTTTGATTTGCCGGCCACTCCTGGGAAGGTTCACCACTGTTCCATGTTTTCGCCATTTGTGGATAATCGCTCTCACTGTGGTTCGCTGGAGTCCCAAAGCTTTAGAAATGGCTTTATAACCTTTTCCAGACTGATAGATCTCAATTACTTTCTTTCTCGTTTGTTCCTGAATTTCTTTGGATCTCGGCAGGATGTCTAGCTTTTGAAGATCTTTTGGTCTACTTCACTCGGTCAGGCAGGTCCTATTTAAGTGATTTTTTGATTGAGAACAGGTGTGGCAGTAATCAGGCCTGGGTGTGGCTAGAGAAATTGAACTCAGGTGTGATAAACCACAGTTAAGTTATGTTTTAACAGGTGGGGCAGGCACTTTTTCACACAGGGCCATGTAGGTTTGGATTTTGTTTTCCCTTAATAATAACAACCTTCATTTAAAAACTGCATTTTGTGTTTACTTGTGTTATCTTTGACTAATATTTAAATTAGTTTGATGATCTGAAACATGTGGGGTGCACGGTGGCAGAGCGGTTAAAGCTCCTGCCTCCCAATAAGGAGATCGTGGGTTCGTGGATTCGATTCCCGGACCAGACCAACATCACGCAATCTCTCTGGGTGGAGTCTGCATGTCCTCCCCGTGTTACCGTGGGTTCTCTCCGGGTTCTCCGGCTTCCTCCCACCGTCCAAAGACATGCATGTGTAGGTTAATTGATAACTCTAAATTGCCCGTATTGAATGGATGTGAGAGTGAATGGTTGTCTGTCCTTGTCTGTGTCTGTGTCTGTGTTAGCCCTGCGACGAGTTGGCCACTGTCCAGGGTGTACCCTGCCTAAGGTCCAAAGTCACTGGGATAGGCTCCAGTCACCCGCGACCCCTAACGGGACCAAGCGGTAGAAAATGGATGGATGGATGGATCTGAAACATTTGAGTGTGACAAACATGCAAAAAAAAAAAGAAATCAGGAAGGGGGCAAACACTTTTTCACACCACTGTACATTATAGGGACATACATTTTGTCCCCACAATGTGACTGTGTAAACAAATTTCTGTCCCCACAACATTAGCAATACCCGCCCGAACACACACACACACGCCCACACACACAGATAAACTCACCTGATTTCTGGTGCTGAAGAGGGGCGGAGCAACACAGACCAGGTAAATAAGAACAGGGAGGGAACCTAAAACTGAAAATGTTCAGTCAGGTCAGGTCAGACTCCATTTTGAGATGACAGAGCAGAAGGAGGAAACTGAAGGCTGAGGCAGGGTGAGTGTTAACCCAACATTTTTATTATTTTACTTTAAAAGTCTGTGAGTCAGTTTTCTCCCTGTTGACTGTAGAGGAAAGAAATGTGAGAATGACCAGTTTGACTCATCTGTGGACACAAAGTCGTGATTGGCTGAATAATAAATATTAAAGCTACAGTAACCCGAGAAATCAAACACAGAGTTAAAGAAAAGTGACCAGGTGGAGCTGATTTATTGAACTGTGTGTTATTATACTGTATACTCTTGGAGTTCTGATTGGTTTTATTATACTGTATATATATGTGTGTGTGTGTGTGTGTTTGTGTGCTCTCAGTCTTGTTTGTGACTCATGAACAGACTTGTCAGACTTGTTCCTCTTGATTCTCGTGTTCTGAGCTCACAGTCAGTGTTTCTGTTTTACCTCTCAGACTGACTGAAGGCCAGAAGATGAGTGTTTGTGTGGAGGAAGAGGAGGACAGAGCAGAGTCTCCAGGATCCAGCTGTCTGTCTATGAAGAGTGACCGGTCTAAAGGAAGCCTTCTAGACTTCAGTAATGAACCTGGACCCTCAGACACAAAGTAAGACAACTGACACTAACTCAGTTATATGACTCATTTTCAGTTACCAGTTACCGGTTTTGTTCATTTTGTGTTATTCAAATTTCTCTTAAAATGTATTTGCTACCTAAATTTGGTAAACGTTTTCTTCTGTATCTGAGTATCTGTGACAGCTGTCAGTCACCTAGAAGAGCTGTAATCTGATCTGAGAGGACTAATGCAAACTTTTAAACCTCCTGATTATCGACAGCAGCAGCAGTTTGTGTGTTTAGAGCTTCCTAAACGGCTTTCATCAGAGAATCTATCAAGGATTCGTGTGATACGAATAAAAACATCTTGGTGTTTGCAGAGTTGAGTCCAACAGACAGAGAGCAGAGTCTCCAGGATCCAGCTGTCTGTCTCTGAAGAGTGACCAGTCCAAACATGATCCTCCAACCTTCAGTAATGAACCTGGACCCTCAGTCACAAAGTAAGAGACTGTTTTTACTGTAAACTGAGCTGATGGAAGATGAAGCATTGAGGATGAAGACTAAATGCTAAAAGATTTATATTCATGATGCGGAACTATCAGTGCAGATACTGTTTCAAACTAAAATGGATATTAGTCTGGGTTTTATAGCCACAATCTACTGATAATATTTCTGTAACATGATGACATACAAACAAGGCAGCTGTCTGGACTTGAACCTGTGACACCACTGTTATATGCTGTGAGTCTTACACTGCTGGTCTGCCACAGTTTTTCAGACCACTTCTAACCTCAGTTTAAACCTAACTAACTCAAGCTAAGCTGCCCAAAGTGACTGTAAAACAGTGAAGGACATAATCAGCTGTCTTTAATGGAAGGCTTTTACTGTGAAGTAGCTGCAGGAAGTGTTGAGTTTGTATTAATAACAAACTACAGGCAGATCACTAAATGTTCAATAAGACAGTCAGATAGGAAAAGCAGTTAATTAGTGTTTCTGAAAGCAGGAGAGTTGAGATAAAAGGAACAATCATTGTCATTACAGACTGAAAGCTGAAGGCAAACAGAAAAGTAACAACACTTTTACTGTTCTCTGTGAGCGTCTGAGCTTCGACACAGTGTCGTCCAAATCATTTTAGTTCTAAAGAAATGTCTTCACAGAGAGAGGAAGAGGAGTCCTGTTTCTGTGGAGGAGCAGCCGTCCTGCTGTGCTTTGTGTCAGGACGTCCTGAAGGATCCGGTCTCTACCAGCTGTGGACACCGGTTCTGCAGACGGTGCATCACCTCATACTGGGACCAGTCTGCTTCATCAGGAGACTCCTCCTGTCCCCAGTGTGGAAAAAGATCCAGAACAAGACCTGGACTGCAGACAGCCCGTCAGACCAGCACTGTACAAAGTAAGACTGTACACCTGTCTGCTGAAAACACTACTTGTTGTTTTAATACATTTGTTGTGTCATACAGCGCAGCCATTCAAGATCTTTATAAACATCATTACATTTAAAGTCCAGCTCCAGCAAAAATATCTGCTCTGTATCACTCGTCCTGTGTTCGCCTTCGAGAGAAAATCTGAACCAAAAAGAAATACATTTCTATTCATTATATGTTGGTTTATGGTTTACACAGAATGGCACAGCAGATGGCAGCCTCTGTGTTTTGGTGCACATTGTTTTGTTTGGAAATTCAGTTTGTGATACCCAGAGCTCTCTCACCAGACCATTACCAGAAATTCTCTGGTTACAGCTTCTCAAATGTGAGGATTTGCTGTTTTCTTTGTCATATATGACAACTTAAAATTTTAAATAGTTAGACAGACAAAAGAAGCAAATGGAAGATATATCTTATCATCTCTGAGAAACTGTGAACGCCAGTTTTTCACTTTTTGTAATGTTTCATAGACTAAACAATTACAGTGGTGTGCAAAAGTGTTTGCCCCTTCCTGATTTCTTTTTTTTTTTTTTGCATGTTTGTCACACTTAAATGTTTCAGATCATCAGACAAATTTAAATATTAGTCAAAGATAATACAAGTAAACACAAAATGCAGTTAAAATGACTTCCGGATGGGAGCCGAAACGTCTTGATTCTGAAAACAGTGTCCAGATGACTACGACTGAAACCTTTTCTATGACTGAACATTCCTGGACGAATGAGGGACTAAACCATTTTATCTCCACTAGGCCACTCCAAAGTCTTCATTTTGTTCTTCAGCCATTCAGAGACCCCACAACAACATCCAAAGAACTGCAGGCCTCACTTGCCGCAGTTAAGGTCAGTGTTCATGACTCCACCATAAGAAAGAGACTGGGCAAAAATGGCCTGCATGGCAGAGCTCCAAGAGGAAAACCACTGCTGAGCAAAAAGAACATTAAGGCTCGTCTCATTTTTGCCAGAAAACATCTTAATGATCCCCAAGACTTTTGGGAAAATACTCTGTGGACTGACGAGAAAAAAGTTGAACTTTTTGGAAGGTGTGTGTCCCATTACATCTGGCGTAAAAGTAACACCGCATTTCAGAAAAAGAACATCATACCAACAGTAAAATATGGTGGTGGTAGTGTGATGGTCTGGGGCTGTTTTGCTGCTTCAGGACCTGGAAGACTTGCTGTGATAAATGGAACCATGAATTCTGCTGTCTACCAAAAACTCCTGAAGGAGAATGTCCGGCCATCTGTTCGTGACCTCAAGCTGAAGCGAACTTGGTTTCTGCAGCAGGACAATGATCCAAAACACACCAGCAAGTCCACCTCTGAATGGCTGAAGAAGAACAAAATGAAGACTTAAGACTTGGTATGCTGAACTCCAAATCCTTCAACCTACTAACTATTGGTGGTAATTCTGGTTATAGTTATTAATTTAATTATTAATCTATAGTTTAGTGTATTTTATGAGACTCAATCAATTAATTGGAAGACATCCATGGATGATCATTTCTCTTCTTTAAGAAGAGTGGTGCCCCCGACGACTTTATTAATTCAATTATTTATGATTATCTTTGATAGTTCTGATAACCTTAATTAATTGATCGCACTTACACAAGTGGGTGCCCCCCGTTTAACAAGTCTGTAGATGATGCAGTAAACATGGCCCTCAGGACACATGGCACCTGGACTCCTCAGGAATCTGTGCCTGGATCCTGTTTGTGGATTTCAGCTCTGCCTTCAACACCATCATTCCGGCTCTGCTACAGGACAAGCTCTCCCAGCTGAGTATGCCTGACTCCACCTGCAGGTGGATCACAGACTTCCTGTCTGACAGGAGGCAGAATGTGAGGCTGGGTAAACATGTCTCTGACTCCTGAACCATCAGCACTGGTTCCTCCAAGGCTGCATTCTTTCCCCTCTGCTCTTCTCCCTGTACACCAACAGCTGCGCCTCAAGTCACCAGTCCGTCAAGCTCCTGAAGTTTGCAAATGACACCACCCTCATTGGGCTTATCTCTGATGGGGTGAGTCCTCCTACAGGTGGGAGATTAACCACCTGGTGACCTGGTGCAGTCAGAACAATCTAGAGCTCAACGCTCTGAAGACAGTGGAGATGGTTGTGGATTACAGGAAGAAACCAGCCCCACCCGCCTCCATCACCCTGTGTGACTCCCCTGTTGACACGATGGAGTCCTTCCACTTCCTGGGCACCATCATCACCCAGGACCTCAAATGGGAGCTGAACATCAGCTCCCTCACAGCTCCCTGGCAGATGAAGAAGTTTAATCTGTCAAAGACAATGATGGTGCACTTCTACACCACCATCATCGAGTCCATCCTCACCTCCTGATTCTGATGATAGCGCCCTGTGTCTTTGCCTTAACCAATCAGAATGCTGTTTGTTCGCCATCTACATAGATGGAGATGGAGAACTATAGAACTCTGATGCAGGTACATCAACATCATCAAATATGCTGAACTGCTTCAAGTGCTGCTTTTAGAAATAATAAGAGAGAGAGAAAGTTTTAGTTTTTTTATAGGCCAAGGTGAGTTGAACAGGGAATTTTCAGTCTGAAGATGTGTACAGTTTCTGCTGTCCTGATGTTGATGGGGAGCTCGGTCCACCATTGTGGATCCAGGACAGCAAACAGTTGTGATTTTGTTGAGCGGTAGCTAGGCCCCCCTCGTAGTTAGGGACTAGCAAACAAGCCGGCAGTAGCAGAGCATAGTGCACGGACTGGGTGTAGCTAGGGCTCATTTACTGGGGCCAACCTGAGATGGTCTCCTTCCTCAAACCGAAGCCATGTCTGTAACTAAACTGATTGGATCAACACGTGTCTGTGCTGGTGACCAGAGAGAAAGCTCTGTTTTTTAAAAGTCTCTCTGTGTTCAGCTCTCAGTACTTTTGTAGCTTCTAACTGAATCTCTGTGGTTTGGAGTTTACTTTCACTTCTGTGTTCCTGTTTGCACTTTCAGATATCAGCCTTATTTTACTGTTTACTGGTCACTTTAATCACATCAGAGCTTTGTTAACTTACTGCTGATGTAAACTCACAAACCAGCGGGAGGCTTTTATTGTGAAGTAGCCACAGGAAATGGAGTGTATTTGTCAGAGATTCTCAGCGCTTCGTCTACACAACAAGACATGAACATATTCTGTATTATTTGATCGGTGGATCAGTTTTAAATGTCACAGGGAGGAAGGAACGAACTGCCACAGAGAGCTGTTCAGATGAAGAGCTGCAGACGAGCTACTGAGGCTCAGCCTGTCGCCTCTGCTGTCAATCAAACACATACACCGACACACATCAGAGGCTGAGAGACAAAGGAGCATTTCTGAAGTTCCCCCAAAAACCTTTTTATTCCCTTTTAATAATAAAATAAAACGATTAATTATAAATGAGAAGGGACGACTTCTTTAATTTCAGGTGGACTTTATAACCTTTACTTCTTTATATTCTTGTATAGATTGTTTTTATATTGGTAATCAAAATAATCACCAGATTGTCAAATTGTCTTTGTTTTGTCTCTCACTTTTTTCTCTTTTGTAGTGAGTGGTGGTCTGCAGGAGGTTTTAGATGAACATAAGATCAGTCTGAGGAGGAGATGTGAACATGTGACTGAAGGAAATGATGAAACAGGAAGTGGAACCCTCCTCAACAGGATCTACACTGAGCTCTACATCACAGAGGGACAGAGTGAAGAGGTTAATACCCAACATGAGGTGGGGCAGCTTGAGACAGCTTCCAAGATGGAGACCCTCCATGACACTCCAATCAAGTGCCACGACATCTTTAAAGCCTTACCTGGCCAACAAGGACACATCAGAGTCGTTCTGACGAACGGCGTCGCCGGCGTTGGAAAAACCTTCTCGGTGCAGAAATTCACTCTGGACTGGGCAGAGGGCTTGGAAAACCAAGACGTCAGTCTGCTGATTCTGCTTTCGTTCAGGGAGCTGAACTTGATCAGAGATGAGCGGTACAGTCTTCTCGAGCTGCTCCATGTTTTCCATCCAACATTACAGAAGGTCACAGCAGAGAAGCTCGCTGTCTGTAAACTTCTGTTCATCTTTGACGGCCTGGATGAAAGCAGACTTTCACTGGATTTCCACAACAATGAGGTCGTGTCTGATGTCACACAGAAGTCATCAGTCAACGTGCTGCTGACAAACCTCATCGAGGGAATCTGCTTCCTCGGCTCTCGTCTGGATCACTTCCCGACCTGCAGCAGCCAATCAGATCCCTCCTTCATGTGTTGGCAGGGTAACAGAAGTACGAGGCTTCACTGACGCCCAGAAGGAGGAGTACTTCAGGAGGAGAGTCAGTGATGAAGAGCTGTCCAGCAAAATCATCTCACACATCAAGACATCCAGGAGCCTCCACATCATGTGTCTAATCCCAGTCTTCTGCTGGATCACTGCTACAGTTCTGGAGCACATGTTGACTACAGACCAGAGAGGAGAGCTGCCCAAGACCTTGACTGACCTGTACTCACACTTCCTGCTGGTTCAGACAAAGAGGAAGAAGCAGAAGTATGATGAGGGACATCAGACGAGTCCACAGGAGCTGATGGAGGCTGACAGGGAAGTTCTTCTGAAGCTGGGGAGGCTGGCGTTTGAACAGCTGGAGGAAGGAAACATCATGTTCTACCAAGAAGACCTGGAGCAGTGTGGTCTGGATGTCTCAGAGGCCTCGGTGTACTCAGGAGTTTGTACAGAGATCTTCAGAAGAGAGAGTGTGATCTTCCAGAAAACAGTCTACTGCTTTGTTCATCTGAGCGTTCAGGAGTTTCTGGCTGCTGTCTACATGTTCCACTGTCACACCAACAGTAACACAGAGGTACTGAAGGACTTCCTAAAAGACTACAACCACAGGGGCTCACCCCTGGATGTCTTCCTGAGGAGAGCCATGCAGAAATCCCTTGAAAGTAAAACTGGCCACCTGGACCTGTTTGTCCGCTTCCTTCATGGCCTCTCTCTGGAGTCCAACCAGAGACTCTTAGGAGGCCTGCTGGGTCGGACAGACAACAGTCCAGAAATCATCGGGAGAGTCATCAACAACCTGAAGGAGATGAACATGTATAATATCTCTCCTGACAGAAGCATCAACATCTTCCACTGTCTGACGGAGATGAACGACCACTCAGTCCATCAGGAGATCCAAGAGTTCCTGAAGTCAGAGAACAGATCAGAGAAGGAACTCTCTGAGATCCACTGCTCAGCTCTGGCCTACATGCTGCAGATGTCAGAGGAGGTTCTGGATGAGTTGGACCTGCAGAAGTACAAGACATCAGTGGAGGGACGACGGAGACTGATTCCAGCTGTGAGGAACTGCAGAAAGGCTGTGTAAGTCCAGATGTGATTAACATTATAGATCAGCAGTTTAGTTATTCAGATATTAACATTCTAAAATTCTTATTATTCTTAGAATAGTGTTCGACTTGTTTATTGCAAACATATGTCAGTTGTATTTTGTCAGAGATTCTTGAGCTGTTTCAAACGCTGTGAGTGAATAAAATGTAGATTTTTCAGTTGGTTGTGTTTATAGCTGTCAAGTTAATGAACACATTTATTCTATTTATTTCTACAGTTACAGTTTTTTCTTCTATTTATCTTCCTTTGGGTGATGGAGGTGACATACATACCTGGTGAAACACATGAAGGACTTTAGAGGTTGTGGTTGAGGTTTTATCACAGCAGCATTTGATTACAACATATAGCAGTATTTTACAGTAAAGTTATTTTTACCTGACTAGGTCTGCAAGGTGTCTTATATCGTCAGACACACAGGTAATACCTGATTATGCTTAAGAGTTTAAAATAAGATCTGTATCATTTTCCAAAGGAGATTTCTGAAGTCATAGATGCTTTCATGCAATTATTGCTATAATAATTTTCAGAATGTTTCATAGTGAGCACGGAGGATGTTAGGGGACGCCACACCCCCTTCTTAAAGAAAATGGACAAAAAAAAATGCAAGGTCAAATTAAGGGTTCTACTTTACATTGTTTAAATAACACAAGACTCATTTTCAGTAATTAGCTTTAATTTGCTTTAATTCTTTATATTCTTTTTTACTCTCAACTATTTATAATCTATTTCTGAATTGCACTGAATTTATTCTATATTGTAACTTCTTTGTAAATATTCTGTGTGTATGTCTTTGAAGCATTTTGTTAACTTGTTTTTGAAAAGTGCTTTATAGATAAATTATTATTATGATGATTACGACTATGATTATTATTATTATTGAGGTTGTTGTTGAGGTTTCATCACAGAAGCTTTTTATCACAACATATAGCAGTATTTTACAGTTATCAGTGAATGCAGTAAAGTTATTATTACTTTACTTTTTTTAGACTCATTTTTATGAATTGGCTTTTAATTAGTTTTAATTCTTTATAGAAAATAGAATTACATTATTTAATTCTATATTGTTTGCTTATTAACTATTATAAATATATTTTTGAATGTGTTTTCACAAATAATGTCTGATCATTGATATTGATCCTTCAGACACACACACACACACACACACACACACACACACACACACACACACACACACATAATCCTCATTTTAGGGATAAGCTCATTGATTAGGACAGAGTGATGTTGAGCTACACATTTCAAACCAGAACACATCTGATCAGATTATAAATTGATTTTTATCTACATCATTTATTCTTTATTCAGATTGAGTTACTGCAGTTTGTCAGAGATCAGCTGTGCTTCTCTGGCCTCAGCTCTGAAGTCCAACCCCTCCCATCTGAGAGAGCTGGACCTGAGTGGAAACTACGAGCTGCAGGATTCAGGAGTGAAGTTGCTGTCTGCTGGTCTGGAGAGTCCAAACTGTAGACTGGAGACTCTGAGGTCAGTTCACTGACTGTAACTTAACTAGTTTCTTTCTTTTTTGTGTGTACATATTCAATTCAAATTTTTGGTTCATACATTTTCAGGATTTGCCTGATCACAAATCTGAAGAAATATAAATATTTTTCAGAAATGTTCTTTCTTTTCAAATGGCCAGTCAGTTGTTAGAGTAATGAAAAGTAGAGAAATGAAATGTTTGACAGGGCAGTTTTTCAGCTTCCACAGACTCACATTGTGGTCCATCAGTCAGTGGAGATAATGTCAGTACTGATGAGGCTGCAGAGCGTGTGAGGGATGTGAATGAGGTTATTGAGGATCTGATGACAGCAGATAAAAACAGGCTGCAGAGAGTTTGAGCTTCTGTGTAAACAGAGAGAGAGACAGGTTTGATAAAGAAAATAAAGACATGGATGCAAAGCTCAATAAAGGTGAGGTGAGGACCTGTGATGATCTTCATGATATCAGGAGCTGATATGGCTGGTACAGAGACAACCCATACAGCTGCTCTGGTGTGGTGTGCATTAAACCAGAGAGTAATAAACAGCAGCCTAACAGGCCAACACATCACAACAAGCAGGATTCAAGGTCTGTCTGAGGATTTTAAAAAAGGAGGTGAGACCAGTCATATTCTTTGTGATTTAGAGCAACAACAGACTGTATATAGTTTAAAAAAAGTTTCTGTTCTATAACAAATCAAACTCTATTTAAGAATCATCAAACGTTTTTATCTTTCAGAAATGAAACATGGAGTTTATGCAGAGATCTTTTGATCATGAAGTTCTGTAAAGTTTTAGAAGCTGAGTGAAGATTAAACTGCACATCAAACTCATAGTTCCTCTGGTTCTGCTGCTCATTTGAACATGTCAAAAGGTGCAGCGCTCTTCAACAAACAAGTATTGCACCGACACAAAGTCACCGAAGTGATGATTATTAATGACAAAATCACATTAAAGATTTCTGAGGTTTAAGTTATTTCCAAGTTCTTCTTGACAACAGATCTAACTGTTGCTCTGTTTTCATGGCAGCATTAATTATTTGAAGCCACAGACCTTTAGATTGTAACAAAAAGCAAATAAATGTTTCTGCAGCAGAAACATGTTTGTCTTAAAGGACAGGTTCATATTTCTTCAAGTTTATCTCAATACAATACTCACATGTCCATCTGTACATTCAAAGAGTTCTGGTGTCTGTGAAGCAATCCTCTTATAACCTGACTCCAATGTTTCAAGATGAAGTTCACTGTCTCGTTCTGTGTAAAAATGACTTCTAAAGTTTAGCTTAGACTAATATGAGGCTTCAGCAGTCTGAGTTACACATATCAAGTCAGTATTTAGTGTTGGACAGTGTTTCCTTGTTGAGCTGCAGTGGAGGAATAGTAACTCAAAGAGGGAACTTGGTCCTAAATAGTCTGTAACTTTGGTAAACACCGACTTGATTTGTTCAACTCAGACTGCTGAAGCTTCATGTTAGTGTCAGCTGAACTAATGAAGTAATTTCTTACAGTGTAGTTGTGTTAGGAAGGGACCAATTCACACTCAGAATGGACAGGAGGAATGATTACTGCCACCAGTAACTCTTTAATGTACATATGTCATGGCTGTTGATTTAAAACAGACAAATGTGGACGTCTCCTTTTAATGACATAAACCTACTAAGCTACCAAATACAGTAAGAAGGTCAAGTAATAAATGAAATAATTTAGTCCAACATGTCTGATTTGATATTGATCCTCTAATTCCAGACTTGTCTGAGATCAGCAGCATGTTATTAATCTGTGTTGACATGAATAGGTGTATGAATGTTGTGCTGACATTTGGATGATGTCTGCAGAAGGCTGAAATGATGATGACACAATAACACCATGACAGTCACTCTACTCATTTAAGGGAGAAGCGCATTGATTAGGACAGAGTGATGTTGAGCTACACATTTCAAACCTGAACACATCTGATCGGATTATTAATGGATTTTTATCTCCATCATTTATTCTTTATTCAGATTGAGTGGCTGCAGTTTGTCAGAGACCAGCTGTGCTTCTCTGGTCTCAGCTCTGAAGTCCAACCCCTCCCATCTGAGAGAGCTGGACCTGAGTGACAACAACAAGCTGCGGGATTCAGGAGTGAAGCTGCTGTCTGCTGGACTGGAGAGTCCACACTGCAGACTGGAGACTCTGAGGTCAGACACCATTTTTTTACTTCTGTGCTGAGATTAATATGATGTGAAAGTTGTGGCGACACTAAACTGCAGACATAAGGCTGATATTAGACAGATCCACACTGAGTATCTTAATGCTGAAGTCTGTTTTCTTCTTCAGTGGTTTAGTCCATTGACTGTGGCAGAGCAATGTTGAGCTACACATTTAAAACCTGAATATAACAAGAAAAATCTCCACTGGATAATTCACTCTGAACCTCTTAAACTCTTCATTTTCATCTTATAGTTCACATCAGGTTTTTAAATAAATGATAATAAAAATACAGAACCAAAAGAGTCGTTCATGAGTCTGTACGCTAGTCGCGGGTGAACGAAAAGAACTAGCCCCCCCTCAACCCTGTTAGAAATGAACAAATCGCCTACTGCTTATACTGACTGAAGAGTTTAAACTGAAGAAGCTTTGATTTTATGACTCCACTGTTCCCAAAAGAAATATAGTAGATGTCCTTTGTTCACATTTCCCCAAAATTCATCCTGACATATTTGGCATCTTTGGAAACTTTAGGATCTTTGTCGAATCTTAAATCAGTTTCTGTGGGTTTTTATTTGTGTTTGGCTGCACAACATGAGTTTGTATAGATGGAGCCACTGGTGGAGCTGGCAGGGGTTAAGAGGTGAAGTCACTACGTCTTTATTGAAGCAGCATCACGATGTCATTAATATTAATGAGAAGTCTTTTTCACTTTTTGTATTTTACAATTTTGAACCTGCAGCCTGTTGGGTTCAGGTGTTTGGACTTTCCATTTTCTAAACTTCTACATTCTCAGCCTTCTTCAGCTCTGAACAGATTATTAAACACTGAATGAATTCAAGCAGGAACACTATCCTAAAGTTACATAATTTTTTTTTTATTCAGATTGAGTGGCTGCAGTTTGTCAGAGATCAGCTGTGCTTCTCTGGCCTCAGCTCTGAAGTCCAACCCCTCCCATCTGAGAGAGCTGGAGCTGAGCTACAACAAGCTGCAGAATTCAGGAGTGAAGCTGCTGTCTGCTGGACTGGAGAGTCCACACTGTAGACTGGAGACTCTGAGGTCAGTTCACAGACTCTGTTACTATTGTACATCTTATATGTTTAATTAACATTTGAACCTAAATTATGTTCATATATAACTTACATTCATAAGAAGTTGTAAATTTCCTTTTGTCCACATTTTCATGTTTCTTGTACTAAATTTAGTCTGCAGTCACAAAAGACTTGTGTTTCTTAAAGAAACTGTAGAAAATGTCCCCTGTTAGCTGTTAAAGTAAATAAATGTGTATAATTTTTGGTAAATGGTCACATCTGCATACAGAAGATCCTCTGAACTAACATTTGTTTTAAATTGATAAAGTTTACTTGCTGAAGTAGAAACATTTCTTTGGTTTCTGTTGATTTCAGTGTGTTTTCACAAATAATGTCTGATCATTAATATTGATCCTTCAGAACACACACACACATATACAGGCTTGACTGAGATCATCAGCATGTTATTGATCTGTGTTGACATGAATATGTGTATGAATGTTGTGCTGACATTTGGATGATGTCTGTAGAAGGCTGACATGATGATGATCCACAATAACAGAATGACAAAGTCACTCTCCTCATTTTAGGGAGAAGCTGATTGATTAGGACAGAGTGATGTTGAGCTACACATTTAAAACCTGAACACATCTTATCGGATTATAAATTGATTCTTATCTCCATCATTTATTCTTTATTCAGATTGAGGTTCTGCAGTTTGTCAGAGATCAGCTGTGCTTCCCTGGCCTCAGCTCTGAAGTCCAACCCTTCCCATCTGAGAGAGCTGGAGCTGAGTCTCAACAAGCTGCAGGATTCAGGAGTGAAACTGCTGTCTGCTGGACTGGAGAGTCCACACTGTAGACTGGAGACTCTAAGGTCAGTTCACTGACTCTGTTACCATTGTACATCTTATATGTTTAATTAACAATTGAACCTAATTTATGTTCATACATAACTTACAACCATAAAGTTGTAAGTTTCCTTTTGTCCACGTTTTCATGTTTCTTGTACTGAATTTAGTCTGCAGTCACAAAAGACTTCTGTTAAGGAAACTGTAGAAAATGTCCCCTGTTAGCGGTTGAAGTAAATGAATGTGTATAATTTTTAGTTAAAGGTCACATCTGTATACAGAAGATCCTCTGAACTAATATTTGTTTTAAATTAATTAAGTTTACTTGCTGAAGTAGAAATATTTCTTTGGTTTCTGTTGATTTCAATGTGTTTTCACAAATAATGTCTGATCATTGATATTGATCCTTCAGAACACACACACACACACACACACACACACATTTACATTTGTTATTGATCTGTGTTGACATGAATATGTGTATGAATGTTGGTGACATTTGGATGATGTCTGCAGAAGGCTGACATGATGATGATGACCCACAATAGCACAATGACAAAGTCATTTCAAGTCTCCTCATTTTAGGAAGAAGCTCATTGATTAGGAGAGAGTGATGTTGAGCTACACATTTCAAACCTGAACACATCTGATCGGATTATTAATGGATTTTTATCTCCATCATTTATTCTTTATTCAGATTGAGTTGGTGCAGTTTGTCAGAGATCAGCTGTGCTTCTCTGGCCTCAGCTCTGAAGTCCAACCCCTCCCATCTGAGAGAGCTGCAGCTGAGTGGAAACAACCTGCAGGATTCAGGAGTGAAGCCGCTGTCTGATCTTGTGGAGAGTCCACACTGCAGACTGGAGACTCTGAGGTCAGTAGAGGGCTGGAGTCAGTCCATGCTGCTTTCAGCAGTATTGTACTAAACACAGTTCGTATCAAAGCAAAGATCCAGTATTTCCTGTAAACCTCCGACCTTCTCAGTGGCTGCTTTCCTCAGTGAAGCTGTGAGAGGAGGATGGTGACGGGCTTCAGGATTGGACAGAGAGACAGAGACAGAGAACAGTCAGCCAATCAGATGAGCCAGAAGCTCGTTGTGATCATGTGTGTGAGTCGATGTGAAGACGACTGTTGTTGCTGTGTTCATGTCTACAGGAAATAAAGCTGGATTCCAGCTGGCAGCATTACAACATGTACAGAGACAGTGTCCTCGTTCATCAGACTGTCGTAGCATCAAATCTGATCTCAAGTGTTTGTTCTCTCATTTCAACACTAAACAACTGATCAGTTCATCTTTGTCACAGCTCTGAGATCAGTCTGACTGAAGCCTGCAGATCACTGGCTCTTATTTCAAAGAACCATCGTTACATTTAGTCACCATGTGGTCTTTCTACAGACCAGAACCTCTGCTGAAGTTTTTGTGCACTATCAGCAGCAACTGGAGAGTCTTAAGGGACTTATTCGGGGAGCCTGATAGTAAGGAACTGCAGTAGAGAGAGAGAGAGAGGAGAGAAACGAGAAAGCACAGAACTACAGGAGAGAGAAGATGTCGAGTTAGTAACATGCAGTAATGGGATAAAAATGTATAAAGATGGAGAGGGAGAGAAGGAGAGAGGAAAGAGGTGCATCATGGGAAGTCTCCCGGCAGTCTAGGCCTATAGCAGCATAACTAAGGGATGGTTCAGGACTCACCCAGGCCAGCCCTAAATATACCTACTTTTAAATGTGGAGATGGTGTCTGCCTCCCGAACCCAAACTGGGATCTGATTCCACAGGAGAGGAGCTTGATAACTGAAGGCTCTGGCTCCCAGTCTACTTTTGAGACTCTAGGAACCACAAGTAACCCTGCATCCTGGGAGCGCAGTGTTCTAGTCGGGTAATAAGGTATTATGAGCTCTTTAAGATACGATGGTGCCTGACCATTAAGAGCTTTGTAGGTGAGGAGAAGGATTTTAAATTATATTCTGGATTTTACAGGGAGCCAGTGCAGAGAAGCTAATATTGGAGAAATATGATCTCTTTTCCTAGTTCTTGTCAGTATACGTGCTGCAGCATTCTGGATCAACTAGAGAGTCTTAAGGGACTTATTCGGGCAGCTGGCCAATAAGGAATTGCAATAGTCCAACCTAGAAGTAACAAATGCATGCACTAGTTTTTCGGCATCATTTTGAGACAGGATGTGCCTGATTTTTGCAATGTTGCGTAGGTGAAAGAAGGCAGTCCTTGAAGTTTGTTTCATGTGGGAGTTAAAGGATAAATCCTGATCAAAGATAACTCCGAGGTTCTTTACAGTGGTGCTGGATGCCAGGGCAATGACATCTAGAGTAACTATATCTTTAGATAATGTGTCTTGGAGGTGTTTGTCTACAGATGAACCTTTGCAGTCAGTGCATTCAATTAATTATCATCTATAAACATACAACCGCCTTTCTCAGTAAAGCCTTACTACAGTTAACCAGAAAACAGGACAAACTCAGACAGTTAAAATTAACATAAAATTATTATTGGGATCCTGTTCGTGATGCCATTTGTGAAGCTTGTCAAATCTGATGACGAAGAAGGCTTCAGGAAACTCAGGATGTCTTATACAGCAGTGTTTAATGGAGTTCAGCCGAAGAGACAATGATATCAGCAGTACAAGGTGAAACCCAGTGCAGTGCCAAAACCAAGTCAGTTTTTCTTCCTGATCCACAATATTTATCCCGTACTAGCCCTATAGAGTCAAACGTGTTCTCTCTACAAGATTATGCTTTTCTAGCCTCAATATGTGAATTCTAATGCTTACCTAAGTCACGTTGGAGCTAGGAGGTCACATGTATTACATTTTAAGGGGAGACAGTCTGTTACATCTACGTCTGAGACAGAGAATGCAATCTACTGTCCTCGAGTGTCTGAGCAACAGATGTTCCTATCTACACAGCTTTCGTTCTGGGTCTATTGCAGGAGACAGCAAAATGAAGTAATGCTAGAGACACAGAGGTCATTTCATTTCTAGGTTTGCAAGAGACCACAAGAGTGACATGTGTATGACCTGTACCTCAACTGACAGCCACATTAGGGCCCTGTAAGGAAAATTCCTTCACAGAACAGACTCCATATTTACACATTGGTCATGTAATATTTCAGAAGTAGATGAAATATTCAGACGTGACTGAGACGCTGGTTTTTAACAGCTCTGAGCGCTAACAGCAGTAAATCCATCATTAAAGTGAGCAGTGAACATCTCTCTGTTTCTGCAGTCATGATGCGTTCAGGAACTCTCAGCACTTTATTTCCACTGTGTGCTTCAGTGAAATCTGCAGAGTAAACAGACTCGATGCCCAAAGTCTCTGCAGGTGTGTGAGCTTCCAGCTCAGTGTGTTCCCTCCAACACGTTAACATGAGCGCTGAAAGGAAGCTGGCTGCGCTACACAGCCGCTCCACTTCTGGTCTGAACAGGACTGAGGTCCCTGCTGGTCTTTATACTGGATGTGCTGCTTCACTGACTGCCAGCTGATGGAGGGAGTCTCTGTAAACACTGATTTATCACTTCTGCTGTCTGTCTTCTTCTCTCATCAGCTGGAAGCTGTGATCTCTGTCAGAGTGTGAGGAATCACAACAAGTGAGATGAGTGTCAGTGCTGCAGTCTGAACTGCTCTGAGATCAGCTCCACTGTCAGACACAAAGGCAAGTCCACCATTGTCCCTGTGTGTTCCTCTGGATGTGGCAGAGTATCGTCAGTGTATCTGGACTCTCTGCTGCTGCTCTGTCCTTCTACACCGTCTCTGCAGACACACTGAGACTCCTCCACTCCTTCTGCTCCACCTCCTCCACCAGAAGTCTGCAGTTTAACTATCTTTCTCTTCAGTGTGAGATAATATTTCCGTCTACTTGTTCTTTTCTCTTCTGTATGTTTATGTTCTTATTTCCAGTAGTTGGTGTTGCGCTCCTCTCAGGCCACCAGAGTTCAGGGCACACTAACATGATGTGTGGGAATCTAGTGGAAGTAAAGCAATATTCATTATCCTCAACAAGTGTTTTACTTATAATAACTGGGTTGATGCTACTTTTTTTTTTGCAGTCATAAAATAATAATAATAATAAAACTTTATTTATAGAGCATTTATCAGAACAAAGTAAAAAGTGCTTCACAGAGAAATAAAACACCACAGCGAATGATGAAATGTAAAGAAATAAAACAGCCAGCTCAGGTAAAATCAGGATCTGCTTTCAGATAAAAATGTGTTTTGAGACGAGACTTAAAAGAAGACTCTGACTCAGACAGCCTGATGTCTTCGGGCAGGTTGTTCCAGAGCCTCGGGGCCCTGATGGCCAAAGCTCTGTCCCCCTTAGTTTCCATCCTGGACTCAGGAACAGACAGGAGACCCCTGCCCGAAGATCTCAGACTACGTGAAGGTTCATAAGGGATTACAAGGTCTAAAATATAGTCTGGAGCCATGAAGAGCCTTAAAAGTAATCAACAAGATCTTAAAATCAGTCCTGAAACCAACAGGGAGCCGATGTAAAGAGGCTGAACCAGGTGTGATGTGGTCGCACCTCTCGGTCCTGGTTAACAGCCGAGCAGCTGAGTCCTGTACAGTCTGCAGGCGTTTCACAGCTTTTTGATTAAGTGAACAGGCTGTTAAAGTAATCGAGGCGTGACCATGTATGTATGTTGTATCATGACAGCAGCAGGAACAGGAAACGACCTGGAGACAGAAATCCGCAGCTGCCAAGTCGAGTACAGAACGGTGTCAGCAGCGAGCACATACAGCTATGGTAACCCCCGAGGGACAAACACAGTCAGTCAGTCAGCACCTGCACCGATTAAAGCTAAACTTGGTCACACAGTACTGAGTGAGTTAGTAACACTGTTTATAAATGACAGTTAGATTGGTAACATATAAAAGCTGAGCAGACGGGAGAAGGTGAGGGCTTTTGTCATGTCAGCGAGGCTGTGGCTATTTGCTGGAGACCCTTTGTACCAGTGCCATGTACACAGGTAACCAGGTTTCTAATCATTTTCTTACATATGTGGATGACAAAAGACGGAAACAGCTGAGCGATGGATGAAAGGAGATCATTACATCACTGTGGACAAAATATGAAGAGTGTAAATCAAATCTATGAAATGTAGCCTTGGAAATAAACTCATGTAATGATAGAAATGATTTTTTTGTCATGATGATGTATTTTTAGCTTTTAGATAAATTAGTACAGAAGTCTGTAAAATGATTTAACAGTTTTTATTGTTTGTTTCCATATACAAAAAGATAAAACTGAAACAACCCTAGGGGCTAGGGAATCCATTATGTCGATGATGGTCCTCACAAAGATAGAAGTACAAGGAAATGTGTGTGTGTGGAAATATGCAGCTGTTTGATCACAATAGATCAACTTAAAAGCTGATGATATGTTAATGTTGTCTTCGAGCTTGTGTGGACACAAACATCAGTCACTGCAGGTTTAAGACATTTTTAAGCCAAAAGAAATTTGATGAATGTGTTTTGTTCTCAAGTTTGCGAATAAACGTGAAGGATTTTTACTTTTGTCTTTTACTGAAGTCCAAAATGTCACTTTTAGCGGTTTGATAAATACGGCCGCTGCTCTACAAAAGTTAGTAGATGAGGTCAAGTCGCAGGTTTTGCGTTTTTTCTTGTCCAATTTATTGATGAAAGTCAGATGTTTGTCTCCAAACTGTGACAGTGTATAAAATGAAATGTTGTGTCTGTACATAGAAACACTGACAGCACATGAGCTGTGTGTGCATCCTTTCACCGCCTGTATAGAAGCGTGGCATGTGCAATACCATTGACCCTGCAAAGCTCAGGCCAAGCACATTCCACACACACACACACACACACACACACACACACACACACACACACAGCAGAATCAGCAGACACATCAGGATGAAGGGAAAGCGTCGAGGCAGCAGAAACCTTTAAAGCCTCGTCTTTTGTCCGGCCGGCCGGGACCTCGCCCCTCGCTCGCCCCCCTGCAGTATATATTGGGGTGTCCAACTTTTTCTCTGTTACACTGTGTGTGTGGTTGCGGGCCAGGTTGGACAACATCCAGTGGGCAAAAATGTCGCAGTATTCTGGAAAGGTGAGTATAACGGCTGTAAACAACAAAAATACAGTTTTAAATGTGGAGATTTAGCTGCTCGGCGGATCACCGGGGCCCTGTGGTAGAGTGAGCCACTGGGGAACATTTTATTCAAAGAAACTGAAAGATTTTAACTGCAGTCTCTAAAACTTTACTTTTCTTATGAGTTTTGTGTATTGGGTCAGAAATTCAATTCAAATCCAGGTCAAACTGTCTTTTGTACGTGTCGACTGCATTTAAATTGCTTGATTTTTGAATGGAGTTTGGTGTGATGTTCTTGCTGTGATACTAAGCAGCCGTAGTTCTGAAGGGAATATTCTGTTTTATTTATTTAAAAATTTCAAATTTGAGGATGACGTCATCTTATTTTTGAGAAGATCCTCAAGACACAAAAAATGAAAAATTAAAATAATTTAAGTTGCTTGTATATTATTCTCTTCTACAGATAAACCACCATCATTTAAATTAAAGTCCTGTTCTGATCATAAAACTACCTTCGGCTTGTTCAACGACTGTAGCTGCTAATTTGGAACGTAACTACCTGCAGATCGTAGATTTAGTTTTGCTGTTATTTTAAAAAAGGCAGAGCTGCCCTGGAACCAGAAGGAAGTCTTACTGGTTGAGTACAAGTCCCTGATTTTGCTGCAGCTCCCAGCTGAACCACCAAATCCTCCAAATTCCTTCTTGCTGCCTAGTTTTTTAGTTTGAGACGGTTTTGGTGGCGTGATTTGGGACCAGTGAGTGAATCTTTCAGGTAACTGGTCACAGGAAAAAAGAAACAAAGCAACTCTGCTAAAAGTTGAAGTTCAGTTTAAGTTCAGGTGGTCATCCAAGATAACTCGCTGACCTGGATAACCTAATAAAATTTGTACTTTTTATCAGCAGAGTGCTCGACTGGTTGGCTTCGTTCTTGCTGACCTGCATTGGTTTAACTTCTCACTTTGCTGCAGTGATGCAGAAGTGTACTCCAGGGTGTGTCAGTACACCGTGACATCACTGCTGGGTGTGGTTACAGGTGCAGCGGAGAGGACAGACCAACGCTCCTGTTCACACTCTTTAACTCTGTGATTCTGGTGTAAACTTTTGAAAATGTTTAAATGAACAGTATTCTAGTCTCGCAGAGGCGGAAGGATCAGCTCACACAGATGTGGCAAAGCGAGCGCCAGAGTATGTCAGCGTGTGATCTTTGTGTTTAAACAATCGGAAAAGTACCTACTGTATAAAAACCTAAATTACAGACCGGCTGTTTGTAACTTCAGAGCGAACACCAGATTTCCTGAGGCCACAGGTAGAGATATATATCTATATATATATAGATATATATTTACAGGCTTGGAGAGGAACCAGAGGAGACGACTATGTAAGGAATTACAGGGAATAGTATAATTTAAATCGCTCATGCTTGTTTAAATTATTTCTGTCAGATCAGCCAAAAGTTATTTGTAAATTAGGTGGATTCTTAAAGAAAGGAGTCATTTATGATTGTACTGTATTTGTACAATACAGTACTTAAATACATCTGATCCCAGTTAACTTACATGATGCAGACGTAACTATGAAAACTAGATAAAGTGTTGAAATTCAAAGATAGTTGCTAAGTGAAGCCCAGACGGATGTAAAGCAGTTTTTACTTTTCTTTTCTTTCTTAAATTGAATCTAATTTATTGACAGACGGTCTGAGTTTCCTCCAGTGTAAGACATCTGACTGTCGACGGTTAAACGTGAGGCAGATTTCTTCCAGCGGAGGCGGCCGACAGGTGAATTATCATGTGCTCATTTCTTTTCTCCAGATTACCTTCTACGAGGGGAAATGCTTCACCGGCAGGAAGCTGGAGGTCAGAGGAGACTGTGATAACTTCCAGGACCGCGGCTTCATGAACAGGTCGGCAGAAAGACTACAGTGTGAATTAGGTTCTAAGTTTACTTTCATTAAAGTTTGACGTTTTCTGACTCGAGAAAACTGAGGCTTTTTTCTTCTTCCATCCAAAACTTTAGTCCAGAGAACCCCGACACATTTTCACCAAACTCACTGAAATAATTCACGACAATTTCATCGCAGTTGTGCTGACAAACCATATCTCAGTTTTACGAGAAACTGGTTCCTTAAAACTTTGTGGAGGTTATTTCCATTGTGATGATCAGCAACAGTTTATTTACCGAAATAATGTTTTCATACTCTCATTAACTCCATCGTTTCCTCCTGATTGATCTGTTAAGCTACAGTCAGCAAACCTCAACACTTCCTGATGTTTTTCACATTAAAAGCCTACCTATAAAAGGAAGGCTGCAGGATGAATTTAGGGTGTAGTTGTACTGATGGAGTTGATGCCGTGGAAATGGACATTATACTAAATGATAGAGACGACGGGTAAACATGGAGGGAGTGTTGAGTTTGCATTAACTGGGGAACAATAAGGGCCTGGTTCTCTCCGGAGACCCTGAGATGTTCTGGTGTGTAATTTCTAGACCATAACACTTATTAACTCGCGTATTTTCAGGGTGAACTCGATCCGCGTGGAGAGCGGAGCCTGGATCTGCTACGACCACCCCGACTTCAAGGGCCAGCAGTACATACTGGAGCACGGAGAGTACCCCGAATTCCAGAGGTGGAATTCCCACAACGACCACATGGGGTCCTGCAAGCCCATCCGCATGGTAAGCACCTCTGGGGTGGGGTTGTATTCTTTGATCTTTCACTTTGATCGGCACCAGCAGGTCACAAATTTCCCAGTGACCAACATTTCGGTTCACGACGAGTTTGTTTTCCGTTCGTGTGAAATTCTAACTGGATGTTCACGTTCATAAATCCTAATGATTACGGCAACTCCTCTCTTCTAGCGCCACCGTCAGGCCAAACTTTAAACAGGGTTTCTGCAAAGTCCACCGAGTTAGATTTCTAACTTTTTAATGCAACATGAATGCAATTTAATAACTAGTTAGTCACAGTAAACTCCATGGGAAACATATCTATTTTATCAGAGGAGGCGCGAAGCTCGATGGGAGGAAACTTGTCAGATAACACAACTGTAGCGTAATGTTGGTTTCTGTCTCCTAATAACTGACTTCATCTGTCTTCTAATCTTTCTGTCCATCCGTCAGCATGGAGAGCACTACCGCATCGAGCTGTTCGAGGCCTGTAACTTCTCCGGCCAGTGTGTGGAGATCTGCGACGACTGTCCCTTCCTGCAGAGCCGCGGATTCTCCAAAAACTGCATCAACTCCGTCAAGGTCTACGGAGACGGAGCGTGAGTTTCACACACATACACAATAATCGATTTGTCATTTTAAGTAACGTTTCAAGCAAAAATGCCGAACATTTGATGGTTCCAGGTTCTCAAATGTGAGGATGTGCCGCGTTTCGGGCTGTTTGTTGGGCAAAACAAGACATTTAAATATGTCATGTTTCTATTTTCTGACATTTTACAGACCAAACAAACAATCGATAATAATCAAGAAAATAACCAGCAGATTCATCGATAATAAAGATGACTGTTAGTTACCTGCTATAAACCCTCCTGTCTGTTTCCCCCACCTTCAGCTGGGTGATGTACGAGGAGCCAAACTTCCGCGGCCGCATGTACATCGTTGAGCGTGGAGACTACTGCAGCCACAACGAGTGGCAGGCCCAGAACCCCAACATCCAGTCCATCCGCAGGGTCGTCAACTACTTCTAAACCCTCACCTCTGACCCCCGGCTCCCCCTCTACCTCCCTCTCCAGTGACTTCTACCACCGCTGTAATCATGTACAATAAATAAACCCAGACTAAAATAAGAAAACTGGTTTTTTATCAAACACTTTCTGTGTGTGTTGTTTTGTGTGACTCGGTATCCAACAGAAAATACAATCTAAGGATGCACACTGCGGAGTTCTTCCTCTTCAGTTTGACCGTCACAGCGAAAGTTAGAGCATCTTAATTACAGAGTGAAAAAAGCATACGTGTGAGTGGGGTTTAGTTACGAGAGGGATTAAAGTCGAATCGTTGGATTTTGAATGGGCGTGGCTTGGCGAGCTGTTAGATCAGGAGGTGGATAAGGGTTAAATGAATAGATTTGGCCTCAACCACATTATTTGAAAACGTAAACAGAGTTTTTCCAGCTGAAATCCAAACACACACCTCTTACTATGATACCACTCGGCTAGCTACCCACACTAGCTAACGGTCAAGTGCTGCTTTGTATGATGGGCGGGGTTAGCTAGTCACCCCATTCGCCCCGGGTTCAAGATGAGTCACGACAAATATTTTTACATTTTACACTTAAACTGCAGGAGCCTCATATTAACTTCAGATAATCTTTGAATGTATGTTTGCACAACAGGAACGTTTACTATTATTATTATTTACTGACTATTGTTTTAAGACAGACTTGAAAATGTGAACGCATCCTTTAAAAGCTCCAGTGTGCAACATTTAGGAGCAGCTGTCGGCAGAAATGGGAAATAATATTTATAAGTGTGTTTTCATTAGTGAATAATCACCTGAAAATAAGAATCGCTGTGTTTTCGTTACCTTAGAATAAGCGCTTTATATCTACAGAGGGAGCGGGTCCCTTCCACGGAGGCCGCCATGTTGCACCGCCATGTTTCTACAGGAGCCTTTCGTGAGTTTCGCGGCCACCGTAGTTTCTCCTACACGCCTGGAAGGGGAGGGCGAGGCGAGCGGTGCAAACTGCAGTTTCACCACTAGATGCCACTAAATCCTCCACGCTGGACCTTTAAATAAATTAAAGAATCATCCAGGAGATTGATTTGTGATTTGATATCAGTAAAACTACAGCTATTTTTTAACAACATTTTCAGATTTCAGGTTATGAAAGTATTTTTCAATAAAAGTATTATTTAATAAGAGCCAAACTTTACAAATGCATCGGTATTTAATGCTGACATACGACAAACAGATTTAAAACAGAAATATCTGATCATACAATAATTGCTGACTTTCGGTAAATGACAGTTGTGATCTCAGTTTTGAAGTTTGGTCAACACTTAAAAGTGTTGAGGCTTAATATCCAGGAGCCATTTGAAGCCTGGGTTTGTTAATGTGGCCACAACAGTTGAGCCTCAGAGATGAGCTCGTCAGCTGTTTACACACCAGTGTGTTCGTCAGCACACTGCTCACAGCTGTAGGGTTTCTCCGCCGTGCGAATACGCTGATGGTGCTTCCCACACACGTGACAACAGTGTGGTTTCTCTCCAGTGTGAGCGCGCTGGTGACGCTTGTAAGTGGTTAAACCACGAAACAGTACGGGTTCTCACCTGCGTGGATCCTCTGATGTGCTTTGTAAGAACCCTTTGATTGTAAGAACCCTTTTTCGACTGTACTCTTTCCACTGGACCTGATTGGCTGAGTATTCCCCTTCAGGTGACTTTGTAATGAGCTTATGTGATTCTGCTGATCCTGATTGGCTGGAGTGTTTCTGCCCGCTGTATTCGAAGGTGTTTCTAATGCTGATAACAGACTCTTTTCCCACGACTTCTCTCAAGGCGAGACGCCGGTTTTGACTCTCGACTAACGAGAATTTTGACTCCCGTGTGTTTATGAAGAAAACACTGATGGTGCTGAAGTCATGAAGGTGCGGATTTAAACTATTTCCAACACTGTACGAGGAGGACGGAGGAAGTCGTGCTATGATACGATCAATAAAGTGAAATATAACACACGTTGTTGTATGTATTTCCTTTTCATGCCTCTACTGTCTCATAATGTAATGAAAAACACGTCATTAGGTACACCTGTACAATTTAATGCAGTGCAACACAGCAGTCAACCTTAAATTCTACATTTACAAAGATAATAATGTTCCCTTTTGATTGACACTGTCAGACAGGTGTTACTTTAACTACATGTTTACTATTGAGGTTTACAGTGGTGTTGAACTGGACTGCACTGTATCGAGAGGTATTTCTAATGTTTTGCCCCATTAGAATTTGTGGCTGAGCTGTTGTATAGGATTAGATTCACTTGTATAGGTGAACTTACAAAAGTGGCCAGGGAGTGTATGTTTAAAGGACAGTTACTTAGCTTTTTGTCTTTAATAACTGAATGAACTCGCTTGTTTTTTAAATTGTTGAATGATAAATGTGTATTGTATTTCAATTTATTTCTTTGTTTGACTTGTTTTTATTTAGGCAGCTCAAATCTTCCACATCACAGTAGGTACCTGGACTCACTTTAGCTACGTGGAGTAACAGAGGAGGCGTAGCGGGGGCTGCAGGGGCTGCAGTGCTTCATCCGTGTCTACACAGGATGTGTTCAGGCACACTACTGAGTGTAGGTCACCCGGATCTTGGCAGCGCGAGTAAAACTCAAGCCTACGCAGCCTGTGTAGACAGCTGCATTCATTCAAACAGAAGTGTATCTGTTCCAGCAGATGACTGAAGGACACGTTTGAAACAAAACTGACTTGAGAATCGGTTAACCCCATGAGGGATCTGGCTTTCATGCTCTATAAACCAACCGTGAGCCCTGAATGGGGACCAGCAGTCAGCAGCAGCAGCAGCTATGTGCACATCAGCAAATGTAGCTTAGGTTAAGTGGGGGGGAGTTACGTTGTAACAACAGGCTGAAGCACGTCAGTCACAATGTAGAACTTAAAAGTTTACGCCTTCCTGAGCAGGTGGGAGTCATTTATTATTAACTGTTGTCATGGAAACGGTTACAAAGACGGATTAATGATAGAAGAACCAGATTTTCACCACAAACACCTGTAAGCTGTACGGCGATCTGCTACTGCTGTTTGGATTAAATCATGCTGCTTTCACTTGAGATGGGAATTGTCGCTGTCAGAAAAAGAGTTTCCCCTCGGGGATCAATAAAGTATTTCTGATTCTGACCAGCTGGTTGTTTGTAAAAAAAGAAACTTGTAGCTGTTCTTGACTTCAGCAGAATCTTTCAGAAGTTTTCCACCGACTTTTGTTGATGTTTGTCACCATTTATGTATTTTACAAACATCCTCACCTCAGTAAAACGCATCAGCAGTGATCGATAAATGATCGTAGAACTATTAACGAGGCGACGTTAGACAGACAGACACCGATAGCCGACTTCAGAATTTAATTTACATTTTTAATTCTGGCAGGAATCAGCAGTGACTAAAGTCTTACAGCGGCCGATTACAGTCGACGTGGTTCAGTATTCAGTGGTTAAGAACACTTTTAGTTACATGTTTGATAAAAGAGGAAAATCAAAGTGAAATAGGCTCTTTTGTCAGTGGTGGATGTATTTATGTACTTTTACTCAAGTACTGTACAATTTACTGACAGTGACAACGCGTTTGTACTTTCAGAGATACGGCCTCGTGCACGCCGAGATCCGATGACATGGTTTGATCTGGACCTGGGAGGCAGCCGTTGAAGGAGAGGGGAAAGCATCACATACATGCTAACGCTGCACAGTAACGTACGAGCTACCAGGTTAACATCAGAGTCATACAGCGTGTTATTACCTCACCTCTTCTGAAGAACTCGTGTCGCCAGAAAGGAAACTGGGACTGAACTGAGACAAAGATCTTCTTGAGACGCTCGTGAGAGCAGGAACAGCAGCACACATCTGCCACTGACACGTAAATCGGACAGACTTGGAGTTGTTGGAAGGTGGATTCTTCCTCTTTTGACGGAGTTAGGCTAGCAGTTTCCCCCTGCTTCCAGTCTTTGTGCTAAGCTAGGCTAAACCCATCCTGGGCCTCTCTCAGCTCTGAGCTGTTGTCTGTGTTGTTCTGTGGACGATGACATAGCACTAAATAAATGTTAGATGTAGAGTTGTAACAATTCATCGATAAGTGAAAATGAACTGGCAACTATTCTGATAATCGATTAATCGTTCAAGTAATTTTTCATTAATTCGTTCGTTCGTTCCAAGTTCTCAAATGTCGTACAGGAAGTTGAATATTTTGTGGTTTCGGACTGTTGGTCAGACAAAACAAGACATTTCATGACGTCACTTTGTGCTCTCGGATATTAAAATGGACATTTTTCACAGTTTTTTGACGTTTTATAGATCGAGCGCTTAATCGATTCATTGAGAAAATATTCAGCAGATGAATCCGTGATGTAAATAATCGTTAGTTGCAGCCATAGTCAGACGTTTCGATAGAGAATATGAAATATGACTCAAGGCTCTCGGGCTGACGGTTGCTGCCTGAACTGGCAGGTGGAGGTTGTTGGAGGCTTTGCAGCCTGGCAGACGCTGCTCAGGGAAACAGCGACTAAAAACAATGACGACAGAATGAGGGCGTAATGTGGTTCAAAGCAGCGTCACGATATCAATACGAACATTTAAACTTTTTATTCTTTTTAACTTTGTTTCACATCAGACAAAACTTCTAATGTGCAAAACACAAACTTCAATAACTCCTCGCAACTTAGTGAAACGGACAACAGAGCTGCGTTCAGTATGATCGATGTAATTTACACTCCACACTGAATCGTCGTGCAGCTGTACATGTAATTCATCAATCAGACATATTTCTGTTCATATACTGAGTAATATACGACCGATCACACGTTTGTGTAACTCAGCAGAAATGTATTCCTTCTGCAGTAAGAACTCAGTCTGCAGTCTTATATGTGTACAGCTCACGCTGTGAATACTGTGCTGACTGAAGTCTACAATATTACTACTACTAATACTGAACAGTGCCTAGTGTTGGTACTGATGGAGGCCTGCAGACTTTATTCTGTTAGTTTACATCTAAATAAATCAGCTGCCTGCAAACACCACGTCAACATCTGGTTCTGTTTGTTTCAGCGGAGGTAAGCTGAGGAAGTGATGTAACGTCCTGATCAAAGAGGCGACCCGACACATTTAGACCCACTGAAGTCTGTAACGGCCGAACAGACACGCCTCTTTATTCCGCCATGTTGCTGCTGCAGCTGGTGGAGCTGGAGCTCGTGTCGAACCGGTTTGTATCGGACTGCAGCTGATGATGCTTTTCATTCTGGATCCATCTGCCGATTCTTTTCTCCGTCGATCGATCGATCGATCGGTTTGGAAAACTGGTGAAAACGGTGAGAAACGCCGTCACGACGACCCAGAGCCCAAAGCGACGCCTTCAGCGTGTCGTCGTGTCCGACCGACAGTCCAAAGCTCGACGTTATTAACAAACATCACAGTTATTACAGTCGTTCAGAGGAAAAGCAGCAGATCTGCACATCTGAGGAGCTGCAGCCAGGAAGGGATTTACAGGAAGAACTGCTGGAGTTTCATTTCTAACAAAACTCCTCATGTTTTAATGTGAAAAGTAACTGAAGCCGTCAGAGAAACGCAGTGAAAGTCCAGTATTTCCCTCGGAGAGGTAGCGGAGTGGAAGTAGATAGTAGCATGAAAAGAACCTCAGATTTGTCCTTCAGTACGTGAGTAAATGATCTTTGATGAGTCTTCTGTGGCGACATTATCAGCTGATCTCACGTCTGTTTCAGAGGTGAAATCAGATCAATAGCTGCAGTGTCTGGATCAAGTAGCTGGTGAAGAATAAGGTGTCAGACTCAGATGAAATCCATGTTTCATATCTTCTAGCTGGAGCTGCAGGTTGTCAGCATTAATCGGACGGACACTCAGAGCGGCTTCTGCTTCTGCAGGTTTAATTATTTAACTTTACTGACAGATGTTGAGAGCTCAACACAAACAGGTTCAATAAGAGATTCAAAGCATTCAGACTTGATCCAATCCCAGCTCCAGTTACTCCTACAGGTTGAAAAGCTGTAGGAGCAGAAGCAGGAAGTGTGGGGAAAATGATATAGCCGGGGTAGACAAACAGAAACACCTGTCCGGAAGCGTCAAACGTGGACGCTTCCCGTCAGGACAGCTCGTCCCAAAGGTTTGGACGCAGGTTTATCTTGTCACTGTGCAGTATTTGAACACATCTGTCCAACAACGTGGTAAACGTGTGAATCATGGACATCCACAGACAAATGAACCCAGACAAAACCTTCATTTTCTTTATTGGCTCCATCAACATGAGACAGGGAACGCAACGTTAACGTCAACTCAGTTTAAATAAAAGTTAATTAACTTCAAATTAGTTTTCAAAGTGCTGCTACATCGAACATGAAACACAGCTTTCCCGTCAGAACAATAAAAAAAAACAGAAATCACTTCAGAGCAGCAGCTCTTTAAAACACAAGCGCCTTTGGTTTGTCCAAAAAAAATCATCGCTGTCAACAAACAGGCAGCGATTTGATTTAAAAAAGAAAGATTCTCACGTTAGAACAAAAACTCTTCAGCAGCCTGAAACATCCAAACACATCTGACCTCGGCTGAATTATTGCTGACGAGCTACAAAGAAAACTAAGACGATCTTTGATGAAATCTCATTATTATTGTTATGAAGTCAGACTGACGTGAGTCTCATGGTTCGAGGTCGTGCCTCAGCTGTGGCACTTTACTGAGCAGGTGCTTAACTTTGGACTGAAATAACTGCAGAAAATACCCTTTATTGCTTTACATGGCTAACAGAGGACGAGTAAAGCAGTGTGTGTGTGTGTGTGTGTCACACGGTGTGTGTGGGCCCTCGGTCCAGGTAGGTCTTCATGGTGGCGATGAGCTCGCTCTCCTCGTCCAGCGTCAGGTCCAGGTAATCCTCCTCGTGGCGGGAGATGTCCTCCAGCACCTCGTTCACCAACTCGTTGTCCGCTGAGAACGAAGGAGGGAATCTGAATGAATTATTCCTGCAAATGACACATTTAAATATACAGTTTCACTTCAACAGCTGCTGTAGTTTATCACGGACCAACAGGAGGAAATGCATTTGCTGCGGACTTCTTTCAGTAATCGCAGACCTCCTGTTCCTCCGTGAACTGGCTCCTCCTGCAGTTTAAATCCCGTCCGGAGCGACGGCCTTGTATCTTAAACTGGATCTCTGAGTTTATTCCATCTGCTCGGTGTGAAATTTGACGTTTGAGTGAAAATGGAAGACGGAAACACGCTAACACCAACATACAGGCCTGCGATGGAGAAACATTAAAGCCACAGACTGCAGACACGTCTGTTAGCCTGAATCTGTTCACATGCAGTCAGACTGTCCCGTCAGAGCAGCCGAACCAGCAGTCAGCAGCTCCTGTCTGCAGTGGACCCGTGGACGGACAGACAGCTGTCTCTGGATCACTGTGAGACTGAAGGAAACTTAGAAACAGCAGGATTCTCAGGCAGGTTCTGCAGGTTTCTTCTCTGGCGTCTCAGCTGGTTTCTGGAGGTTTATTCTGGACAGACGTCAGAGACGACGACGTCCTCTGGACGTGTGAGTCTCACTGAACGACTCGATGTGAGTTTCAGGTCTGTGAGTTCAGACCTGACGGAGTTAGGACTCTGAAGAGGAGGAGGAGGAGGAGGTTTCTGACTCAGATCCACCTCCTGCAGTATCTTTGCCTCCCCTTCAGGTCTCCGGCCCCCCTGAGGAGGCTGCAGTCTTTCTTTAGTCTCTGTCCTGCTGGACGCCTGTTACAGACCAGGTCCTGTCCCGTCATAAATTACAGACGAGCACAGTGAAGACTTTACTCCCCCCTGCCCCCTCCTTGTCTGAATGGATGTAGTACTGTAACTGTAATGGTGTTAGTGTTCCTACCTGCGGAGCTGGAGGAGGTGCTGGGCTCCTCGGAGGAGGGGGAGGAGGAGGAGGAGGAGGTGGAGGGCGGGGACATCGACAGCAGCTCCGGGGAGAGGACGCCCTGGTTGTCCAGCAGCAGCTGAGTCGCTGATTGGACGTCTCCACCCGTCAGTCTGAGAGCAGCTTCAGACACCTCCCTCTCAAACCCCAGATACAGCAACTGCAGGGACACAGAGGAGCGGGATCAAACCCACGGCGTGACTCCGCCCAGCGGCTCCCAGCGTGAAACGACACGAAAGACAACAGAGGGTTTATTCTGATTCCTGATCACCATGGTAACCAGGCAGCTCAGCGGACAGCCCAAAGACAGCTGGCTGACTGATTAACCTGGCTCCCGGTTCAGGACTCGGGTGTGCTGGTGGGTTTACCTGCTCCACGCGCTCCGGACTGACCGCCCCCTCTGTGTTGTTATTGGTCGACCGAGCAGCCTGGCTGGAGTCCAGGAGGATCTGAAGACGACACAAACACGCTTTACCTTCCACCTCCGCTGAGGAAGACCACGAGACGCAGCTGAAAGCTCGTGAAACCGCTCGAGGTTTCCAAGACGAGACTAAGAAAAGTCCTTCCGACTGAGCGTCCCTCCGGCGCCCCCCTCGGGACAAACTCTGCCCCCACGTTATCAAGCAGGTTATATTTCTGTCCCCGGGATTATTAAAGAACATGGATATCTTTTCTTTTCTTAACATCGGAGACACAAAGGCTCGTCTCCCTGACGACCCTCTGAGACAGTTTCATCAAATATCCGCTAGGAAGACAGAAATCACCAGGACGTCCTGGAGTTATGGACACAATACTGAATGTATTTTATAGCGTCTGTGGACGGACTGAATGAAAATCTTTCTGCGACAGACAGACAGACAGACAGACAGACAGACACTGACTGCGTAAGCCTTGTCCACGTCTCCGTCGGCGTGGTGCAGCGCTGTGGCGGCGTCTCTCCTGGAGAAGCCCAGCTCGGTGAGGGTGGAGATGACCTCCATCCTCCTGCTCCTCTTCTGCCGCTCCCTCTGCTGCAGCTCCTCTCGCTCCTGGCCAACACAGCGAGCACAAGCTTCAGCACGGCTATATGTATACATACATACACACACACACAACTTAATTAAATAATCTAGATCACAAAAGGATGAAGTCATTCTTATTTAATAATAAACCCTTCAAAGAGCTTCTGTCACGTAAGATAAAACAAACTCATCATTAAGACGCTGGAACTATGTCAAGAGATTCATTTCCTGTTCGTCCACTAATTATTTCTGGAAATGAAACTTCATCAGTCGGCGTCACTTTGTCCGGCTGACGTTAAACACACACACACACACACTCACACACTCACACACACACACACACACACTCATCGTGTCAGGCGAGAAGAAGCGGACAGGAATAATTTGGTGTTAAAGAAACATTTATTCACACGATCGACTGAGATTTGCACATTAAACTCTTCCAGGATAACGTGTCGTTTTCCAGGCATTCCAGGACTTTTTCCTGGAATGTCCAGGAAGTGTGCGTGCACGTGTGTGTGTGCGTGCGTTACCTGTCTCTGGTTGCTGATGTGGACGGCGGCCTCCTGCAGGTCTCCCTGACAGGCTCTGAGGCCGAGCCGGGCTTCTCTCTCAGTGAAGCCCAGCGTCATCAGCTGAGCCATTTTCTCCGAGTCCAGACACAGACGGCTGTACAGAGACTCCACCTGACACACACACACACACACACACACAG
>NC_058060.1:26187451-26204951 GCF_020085105.1 Siniperca chuatsi
GCCCGCTCGCTACGCCCGCCGTCACGCCCGCCTCGTCACACGCTCGCCTGCGTCACACCGCCGCACACACCGCCCGCCTCGTCACACACGCCCGCCACGCCTCGTCCACGCACGCCTCGCCACGCCACGCTCGCCACGCCTCGCCGCGTCACACACACCTCGCCTCGTCACACCTCGCTGCCGCCACACACCGCCTCGCCTCGTCACACCGCTCGCGTCACACCGCCGCCTCGCCACGCCGCCTCTGCACGCCCGCCTCGTCACGCCCGCCTCGTCACGCCCGCCGCGTTACGCACCGCTCGCCACGCCCGCCGCGTCACACCGCCGTCACACACCGCCTCGCCTCGCCACCCCCCGCTCGCCACGCCCGCTCGTCACGCCCCGCCTCGTCACGCCTCGCCTCGTCACGCCCCGCCTCGTCACGCACCGCCTCGCCTCGTCACACCCCGCCTCGCCTCGTCACACACCGCCGCCTCGTCACACACCGCCTCGCCTCGTCACACCCCGCCTCGCCTCGTCACACCCCGCCTCGCCTCGTCACACACCGCCTCGCCACACGCACACACGCCGCCGCCTCGTCACACCGCCTCGTCACACACCGCCTCGCCTCACACCGCCTCGTCACACACCGCCTCGTCACACCCGCCGCGCCTCACACACCCGCCGCCGCCTCGTCACGCCTCGCCTCGTCACACCGCACACGCCACACCTCGCCTCACACACCCGCTTCGCCTCTTCGCCCCGCCTCGCCACACCCCGCCTCGCCTCTTCACAGACTAAAAGCAGCCGACCCGCTGGGAGCAGCTCCTCCGCACGTCGGGCGTCGCGGAGCCGTTTGTCAAACGTGACGTTTCAGAAAGTATTAGTAAAGCATCAGCATCAGAAAAGTAAACGCTCTCATTATGCACAACAGCATATGTTATATATTATAATTACTGATGCGTTCAGTGTTGCAGCGGGTGGAGGCTAATGACTTCATATCCTGCCGGGTCTGTAATATTACATCAGAGAGTGTTTGTTGATTACATGTTGTATCATTGATCTCAGTCTGATGAGACTTAACTCATCATATAAATGAACAACGTTTAAAAAACAGACGGCTTCGGTCCTGAAAGATATGAAAGTTGCGCTACACTTCGCTTCTCTGATGAAAACCGATCAAAGGAATAAAAAGAAAAGCGTCGTGGACAGTTTGTGGGCTTTTCGTCCCAGACTGTCTTCAGGTGTTTAGGGAGTCTCTCCACCTTCTTGCTGTCTCGGGGCAGCAGCAGCTCCACCGTGGCCACGTTGGTCTCTCTGAACGTCTTGTTTCCTTTCCCCCTCTTCACCGCCTGCGCCCTGATGGACTCCAGGGCGGCCCCGACCTCCGGCGCCGACAGACACAGCAGAGGGGCGTAGCGCTCCGCCAGCTCCTGACAACAACAACGACGACAACATTCATCGCACGTGTGCAGCACCGTTACATCGGCTGGATCAACAAGACAACCTCTCATTTTCAGAACTGAAATAAACGAATACAATAAAACTTATTTTTAAACTTTACCACAGTAATTATTCGTTAATGATTTTAACCGCCCACCTGCATGTGCCGCTGTCCCGGCTGGCCGTCGGCGGCGGTGTACGGAGGGTTCCACAGCTGGACCTTCTCCCGCTTCAGCTGGTTCTTCAGCTTCGCCTCCGTGTTCTGCTCCGCCATCGTCTCTGAAAGCAGCCGGAAAACTAAACACAGGAGACGAGGGAGGGGGGGGGAAGAGAAAGTGAAAGCTGTGGGAGGAAATCCCCAGCTGGGTGGAGTTTATTACTGCCGGAGAGATAAACTCCAACCGGCGCTGTTAAACAACTAAACTACAGCTGTAGTTCCCAACCTGGGGCTCAGGACCCCCCGGGGGCTCACAGGATTCACCTGAACAGGACAGAAAATAAATGTCTCTGCGTGTTGAGATGTAAAGTGTGCTCAGGTCCCTTTTAAAGGAGTTGGTGTAAAAACTAAAAGTAGAGCGTTTGAAATGAAAACTCCTTTTTCTTTCTCTGTACGTGAGTATGTTTTTAAATTCAGTGCAGTGAGGGACGTCTCGCTGTGCATTATATTTAATAAAAGACAAACCTGCCCATATTTTCACTATAAAGAGCTGCCTTTCTGTCAGCGATCAACATTAATGTTGAAGAGTGTCCGTGTGCAGATTAGCAGGAGTGGAACAAAAACTGTCCTCCTGGCTCTGGGGGAGCCTTGTCAAGTTTGGGTGAAATTACTCAAAGAGTCAAAGGATGAAGGACGCTACCCGGCTGCATTATGGGAAATGTAGGATCCGGGGTTTGTGGAGCTGGACACAAACTATCAGACTAAATGTCAGAATATCTCCAAGTCTGCAGATTTTGACCTTTGACAGAAATATCTGTCTCTGGGCTGCAGACTTTAGACAAGTTATACCTCTTTACTTTACTAAAGTAACTTAAGTTAAAACAGCTTTAACCAAAACACAAGAATCTGACATGTCGACGGTCTTACAGCCCGTTTAGCTGGCTTAGTTAGCTGTCCAGTTTCCTGTCAACACTTCAGTTTAGTGAAGCTTCACTGTAAGAAGTGACATTAATCAGTAACTGCGGCCCGTCGGTAGCTTAAATGAGGACTAGTTGACATTAAACTAAACCTGTAAGTAGAGAAACTGACAGATGTGGCGTCAGTGACGCAGTTTTCGTCTAACTGACGGCTAAAAGTTAGCTAACATCTGCTGCCACCAGTGAAAGTAGCGCTACAGCTGAGTTAGCTGCTGCTAGCTTCAAACAAAGCTTTTCGCCGGTTTTATTCTTTAAATCTGCCGCGAGACGCTGTCAAATCTTCCCGCGAGTTACCTTGGTGTTAGAGGACACGATGACAAAGAGCTCCGCAGTCGGAAATATCTGGTAAGTCCCTGTAACCCTCCTCTTCCTCAGCGCGACGATGTTGTTTTTGTGTTTCTGGGAAGGATGTGAGGAGCGCGAGGAGGGCTCACTCCGAGCACGTTTCACGACCCGCTTAACGTAACTACGTCAGCCGACGTCAAGCGACGCTCGGCGGGTCCGTCAACAGACAAGAGGCTCGTCTTTGGAAACATAGACGATCTTTGATTTACTACGGCGGCGTATGGGGGTCAAACGTCGCGCGGTTTTTCTGTGACGGACTCAGAGTGATAAAACTAAATAAAATAAGGCATTACGAACCAAATAACCAGATTAATAAATACATTAAATATTAAACTCTCTCCATGAAAGTGATCAATATTCCAATAAATTATAAAACATTACTTTGAATTATTGCATCCTGCTTCTTTTCACAACAATATTCACAGATTTTTTTTTTGCATTATATTGGATATTTATTCATTTAATACTGGACACTTTGGTTCTCCACGTGTTCAATAAAACATAAATTCAGATGTAACTGGGACAAAATGTGACGTATTATCATCATCAATAATAATTCTAAACATTTAAAGACTAATATTTAACGTGGCATTCCCGTTAAAGTTGTGTGTTAATTTATGGAGAGGATAGAAGGAGCAGGAGACTTATTTTATTGTCAATAAAGTTTTATTTTGAAGTGAACATCTGTGACCTCTGAAACAATAATCACGTGGATAAACTGTGAAAAACATAAAAATAAACAGACCATTTGTGAGATAATCGAAACCAATTATTAAAACTCAACACATTATTATGAAATGTGACTTCAAAAGTCTGTTTTTATTTCTCACCTTTCAGCCAATCGCACGCTCCCTGCTCCTTTTTCAAAAAAAAAAACTTTATTTCCCAAAAGTGAACGAGCAGATTTAGCCAGTTAGCATTTGTTAGCTCAAATAAACGCTGCTCATAAACAGACTGTTGAAATAAAAATGATTAAACAATAATAATAATAATAAGTTGAGTTTTAATGATTTCACGTCTATATGTGACGCGATGTAGTCACGTGACTTCCTGTGCTTCACGGATCGCCTCGCGGCCCCGTTGCTCCTCAGAAGGACGAGTACATCCCCAGCCTCCTGGCGGCCTCAGAGATCCTCGGGGTCTTGCGGTTGGGGAACGGGTGGTAGTTCTGGTTCTGGTGGACCCCCGTAGGGGAGCCCACCCCCCCTACGCTCAGCTGCCTGGTGAACCTGAGGGCCGGGGACGAGAACTTCCCGGAGCCCCTCAACGCCGAGGTGCTGCCGGTCTGCAGGACGCCGTCACAGGTTTTGCTACCTGCAGGCTGGTTCTCCTTCAGGTCTTCATGTAGGCTGGTGGTGGAGCTGCTGGGGGAGCAGGTGATGGAGGCGACGGGGGTGGAGCTTTCATCAGAGCTGGTGAGAGCGCCGGCGGGATGATCCTCACTGGGATTCTGCTCCGAGACAGAAACCTGGACTGGATCCATCTTCTCTGGGTCTCCTCCGGACCGGTCAGTGTTGAGGAGATCTTCCTCGCTGGTGCTGTTGAAGGAGCAGCAGGGAGACGTCGAATCCGCATCCCGCCGGGAGCCGCCGGCCTCCGAGAACGACGAAGACCGCCTGGAAAACAGAGACAGCAGGGAGGACACGGTCAGCCGAGACTGTACACTAGAGACAAACCAGATCCTAAGGGGGCCCGAGGAGAAACTGGACCCATGAAGACCTCTGAGACTACACGCCATCTTGGACAGCGTCTCCCACCTGCTCCATGACGCGCTGGTCAAACAAAGGAGCGCCTTCAGCGGAAGACTCATCCCCCCACAATGCACCACAGAGCGCCACAGGAAGTCATTCCTGCCTGCGGCCATCAGACTCTTTAACTCCTCCCTCTAAGTGTCAGTCTGTATGACCCGAAGTCACTAAACTGGACACTGATCATTAACATCTCTGCCATACTTGACATAATGTGCAATATTCTGTGTTAATACTCCTGATCAATATCCTCTTTCAGTTTAAAATTCCGTTTATTGATATTGATATTACTCATTTACCTCTATTACTGCTGTTAATATCCTCCGTCTCATTATAAATAAGCTGCACTCGACAGTTCATGCACTATGACTTTATACTGTGTTATTATCACCATCAACAGGTAAACCCACCTGTACTTCATCTATCTGACCTGTGTTAGTGTGTTATATGTTCTGCTCAGTGCTTCTCTTCCTGTGTGACTGACTGACAGCGAGCTGCTGGAACAGAGAGTTTCGGGGATCAATAAAGGACTTCTGGTTCTGGTTCTGGTTCTGAAACTGACCGGGAGGAAGCTGAGAGCTGCGCGCTGCCGCCGGGACAGGAGCGCCGGTGGAGGCCCAGGTGGACGTGCCAGGGGTCGCAGGTCGCCGGGTCGAGGTCAAAGGTTATGGCCGGCGGCGAGCTGCTGTTTGGTTCCCATGGCGACGTCAAACCCTGAGCGACAGGGACGACGCTGACGGCCTCCAGCAGCTCCACCGACACTGCGGAGAAAAACCCGTGATCAGGCTCCAGTCCAGCAACGAGACCACACGGGTCCACAAACAGAGACATTACCACACAGAGGGACATCGCGGTCCTTCAGGACAGAAACCGAAGGGCGAGGGTTTTCTCAATGAACTGAATTATTGTTTAGTCAATAAAATGTATGAGAAGTTTCTCGTCTTGTTTATTATTCTGACTGAAGTCATTCATCGATTGATTAACTAATTAACGGATTCATCGACCGGATCTGCACTTTTTAAAATTCATTCTAATAAATTTATTTCACGTGAAGCACTTTGGCATTTTCTATTGAATCGTTTTCCACACTGGAGGTGAGGAACTTCACAGCATTAAACAGTTCAAATCGGCGCCAAACAGACAGGAGGCCAGTTTAAAGACTCGAAGGCCACGAGCTGAAACACTGTAGTTTCATCTTAAACTGCATCTTACAAACTTTCATCTGAATGTCACAGTCACAGACACGTAGTGGGATAAAACGTACAATATTTCCCTCTGAGCGCAGTGCAGGAAGAGCATGAAGTTTAAAGTACAGTGTGTGAGTAAATGTACTTTCCCCCACTGGGTTTAAGAGACTGAACAGCCTTTAACCTGCCCCCGCCCCCGAATACTGCTGACACACAGGAAGTCTGACTTTCACTTGTTACGGAGAGTTGTTTCATTGTAGCGCTGCTGCTTTTACTGAAGGAAATAGTTTGAATGCTTCTTCCACCTCTGATGTTTATTCACAAACCGTCTGGTGGCCAGGTTTCAGTGCAGCGCGTGCTTTTATTCTGGAATCTCAAACAGGAAGTCTCGCATCAGTCAGCTTGACACGTGAGAAATAAACTCATTTCACTCAACAACAAAAACTCGGCGTTTCTCTCCGCAGACGCGCAGGTTTTCTGCTCCTGTCGCCGGAACGGGCCCGTTCACTCCCGCTGTTCATTTCTTACTTTCTAACAAACGTGACGTCAAACCATCCGTTTCCGCTCACCTTTGCGGAACAGAAGCACCTGAGTGCGTCTCTTCTGGCTCTCTGTGGTGCACCTGTACTGCTGTCTGAGCAGAGAGATGTCCATGTTCCTGCTGCGCTCCTCTTCCTGCCCTCCTGCTGCTTCCTGCTCCTGCCCCCCCCGCACCGGCTCCTTCTTCCTGATCCCTGCAGGTGAGACACGTGACCTTTGACCTGCAGACACCAGTGACGCTACGTGACAACAGCGACTGTATAAACTGTTATATATCTATCTATAATTACTATTCAGAGTATAATATCAGTAAAATACACAACATGTGATTGTTTATGATTCAACAACTGAATTAAATAAGAGATTTTACCTGTGACTCGATGTAGACAGTAAATAAAACAACTTTTACTGCAGTTTTCTTTTTACAGAAGAACCATACGAGTAAAACCGCTTCCTCTTTTTTTACAGCAGTGCCAGCTGATGTGTTTCCCTGATAGTCTCATTCATGTTCATTCAGACACTTTTTCTGCTCACGTACGTCGTGAGTCTGAGTCCCGCAGGTCACAGCAGGTGTGTTATTCTTACCCTCCAGCAGCTCCCCGCCGGGAGCCCCGCAGCAGCAGCAGGAGCAGCAGGACATCCTGTTGGCGTCAGCAGCAAACACACCTGCTCAGGTGTTCTACTCCAGTCAGTGAAACCAGCCTCCTGCAGAATATGGACTTGTGGTGCATTTAAAACCTCCTCTGGAAGCTCCAACAAGCCAAAAACTGCTCCTGAAATCCTTCTAGATGGATCCAGAACCTGCAGAAACCTGCAGAAGACAGGAGCTAAATGATGCGTTTTGAGTGCTGGAAGCAGGACATGAGTAGGAAACAGAAGTGTGTTACCTGCTCAGGTAGGACGCTGGACTGAACGCACACACACACACACACACACAGCGCTGCATTATTCTCTGACTTTGATTGGTGTGTAAACAGTGAAGGACGCTGTGCCGACCTTTCTGTTCACACAATCAGTTTGTTTGACATGAGCGAAGAACAAACGCTGCAAACACTCGATTAAACAACCGCTTGTTCTTATTCAGACCGAAGTTAAACAGGATTATATAACAGACTGGCAGCAGGACACCGGTACCAGTTTATACCAGTTTATACCAGTTTATACCAGTTTATACCAGTTTATACCAGTTTAAACAACCGCTTGTTCTTATTCAGACCGAAGTTAAACAGGATTATATAACAGACTGGCAGCAGGACACCGGTACCAGTTTATACCAATTTATACCAGTACATACCAGTACATACCAGTTTATACCAGTTTATACCAGTATATACCAGTTTATACCAGTTTAAACAACCGCTTGTTCTTATTCAGACTGAAGTTAAACAGGATTATATAACAGACTGGCAGCAGGACACCGGTACCAGTTTATACCAGTCTATACCAGTTTATACCAGTTTATACCAGTTTATACCAGTATATACCAGTCTATACCAGTACATACCAGTCTATACCAGTTTATACCAGTACATACCAGTTTATACCAGTCGATACCAGTCTATACCAGTACATAACCAGTCTATACCAGTCTATACCAGTACATACCAGTCTCTACCAGTCTATACCAGTTTATACCAGTACATACCAGTATATACCAGTCTATACCAGTTTATACCAGTACATAACCAGTCTATACCAGTCTATAGTCTATACCAGTACATACCAGTATATACCAGTCTATACCAGTTTATACCAGTCTATACCAGTTTATACCAGTTTATACCAGTCTATACCAGTACATACCAGTATATACCAGTCTATACCAGTTTATACCAGTACATACCAGTTTATACCAGTCTATACCAGTTTATACCAGTACATAACCAGTCTATACCAGTCTATACCAGTACATACCAGTTTATACCAGTCTATACCAGTTTATACCAGTACATAACCAGTCTATACCAGTCTATACCAGTACATACCAGTATATACCAGTCTATACCAGTTTATACCAGTCTATACCAGTCTATACCAGTCTATACCAGTCTATACCAGTTTATACCAGTCTATACCAGCACATACCAGTCTCTACCAGTACATACCAGTCTATACCAGTTTATACCAGTTTATACCAGTCTATACCAGTACATACCAGTATATACCAGTTTATACCAGTCTATACCAGTCTATACCAGTACATACCAGTCTCTACCAGTCTATACCAGTCTATACCAGTACATACCAGTCTCTACCAGTCTATACCAGTTTATGTTGTTGTTTTGTTGTGTATTTGTACTTGTACTGTGTGTATTTGTACTGTGTGTATTTGTACTGTGTGTATTTGTATTTGTACTGTGTGTATTTGTACTGTGTGTATTTGTACTTGTACTGTGTGTATTTGTACTGTGTGTATTTGTACTGTGTGTATTTGTATTTGTACTGTGTGTATTTGTACTTGTACTGTGTGTATTTGTACTGTGTGTATTTGTACTGTGTGTATTTGTATTTGTACTGTGTGTATTTGTATTTGTACTGTGTGTATTTGTACTGTGTGTATTTGTACTGTGTGTATTTGTATTTGTACTGTGTGTATTTGTACTTGTACTGTGTGTATTTGTACTGTGTGTATTTGTACTGTGTGTATTTGTATTTGTACTGTGTGTATTTGTACTTGTACTGTGTGTATTTGTACTGTGTGTATTTGTACTGTGTGTATTTGTACTTGTACTGTGTGTATTTGTACTGTGTGTATTTGTACTTGTACTGTGTGTATTTGTACTGTGTGTATTTGTACTGTGTGTATTTGTACTTGTACTGTGTGTATTTGTACTGTGTGTATTTGTACTTGTACTGCAGTACTTGTACTGTGTGTATTTGTATTTGTACTGTGTGTATTTGTACTTGTACTGTGTGTTACAGTGTACAGTAAAGGACCTGAATACTCCAACGCTGCTGTTGGAAAATCATTTACCTGTAATTTATTTAAAGCGTGTCACTGTCTCTTTAAATTTGTAACCCTTGCTTCCCCCCTTCTGTGTGTGTGTGTGTGTGTGTGTGTGTGTGTGTGTGTGTGTGTGTGTGTGTGTGTGTGTGTGTTGATGGATGGATGATGGCCGCCGCGCAGGACTCTCTGTATCTGGGCTTCGACTTCAGCACCCAGCAGGTAAGACTGACTCTGCTACACGTTAGAAGCCTTCATTCACCTGCACGTGTGACGTGGCTCACGTACGCGGCTGCGCACGGGCCGCGGGTTATCGCGCAGACGCGGAAGAAGCAGATGGCGGAGCGTGCCTGCGGTTTTAGAGCCGAGGATTTGGTTTACAGGGTTCAGGTGAACTCCGCTGCTCGTCTGGCGGACTTCGGACCGGAGCAGTGTGCCCATGTCCGCACCGGAGCACCGGAGACACAGTTAAACAGAAGCACCGCGCAGTAAAGATACTCTGTTATGTACTTTTACTGAAGTCCTGCAGGTTTGAGGTACTTGTACTTTACTCGAGTTCTTCGCGTTTTCTGCTCCGCTTCATTTATCTGACCGCTAGAACTACAAGTCCCGTCAGGGATCGAGCTTCTTTACCGGAAGTGAGTTCAAAATGTCACTTCAGTGCAGAAGTATTATCAGCAAAATGTGCTGAAAGTGTCCAAAGTACAAATACTCATTATGCAATTAACAAACATTATTAACAAATACATCTAAGTATTTATGTAGCGTCATACATAAATAAATAACCATAGAGAAGTAAAAAGTACAATATTTCCTCTGAAACGTGGCGCAGTAGAAGTGGAAGTAACATAAAATGTAAAAATACTCAAGTAAAGTACAAGTACCTCGGAATTATACAAAGTACAGTACTTGAGTAAATGTGTTCAAATCAGCGGCTCAGAAAGATCCTACGGCACGTGAATGCATCAGTAATAACAGTGACCTGCTGATGTGTGTGTACTCTCACTGCTCACCTGTGAAGCTGAAGGTGCTGGCCATTGATGGACACCTGAACGTGGTTCACCAGAACAATGTGCAGTTTGACTCCGAGCTGCCTGAGTTCAGGTAACACACATCGCCGCTGTGTACTGGTAGTCCTGGTAGTCCTGGTAGTACTGGTAGCACTGGTAGTCCTGGTAGCACTGGTAGTCCTGGTAGTACTGGTAGTCCTAGTAGCACTGGTAGTCCTGGTAGTCCTGGTAGTCCTGGTAGTACTGGTAGTCCTGGTAGCACTGGTAGTCCTGGTAGTACTGGTAGTCCTGGTAGTACTAGTAGCACTGGTAGTCCTGGTAGCACTGGTAGTACTAGTAGCACTGGTAGCACTGGTAGCACTGGTAGCACTGGTAGTCCTGGTAGCACTGGTAGTCCTGGTAGTCCTGGTAGCACTGGTAGTACTGGTAGTACTGGGAGTCCTAGTAGCACTGGTAGTCCTGGTAGTCCTGGTAGCACTGGTAGTCCTGGTAGTACTGGTAGTCCTGGTAGTACTGGTAGCACTGGTAGCCCTGGTAGTCCTGGTAGCACTGGTAGTCCTGGTAGCCCTGGTAGCACTGGTAGCACTGGTAGTCCTGGTAGTCCTGGTAGTACTGTTAGCCCTGGTAGTCCTGGTAGTCTTGGTAGTCTTGGTAGTCCTGGTAGTCCTGGTAGTCCTGGTAGCACTGGTAGTCCTGGTAGCACTGGTAGTCCCTGGTAGCACTGGTAGTCCTGGTAGTCCTGGTAGAAAGTACTCTTGCCACACAGAAACATGACTACAGGTTAGTTACTGACAGGAAGTTGTAAAGGGACTGGGTTTAACAGTTTTATCTTTCAGTTATGTATCAAATCTTATTTGTCTCTCTGCTTCTGATTTCTCTCTCGATCAGTCTCCGATTGATTGATTAGCGTGGATTTATATTGTAAATGTGCGTTATAGTGTGTGTAAGTGTAGAAATGGAAACGGTGGATATAAAGGGAAGAGGAAGGGCGGGGCTAAAATACATGACGTATATCTTCCGTGTCGTTAAAGACAGCTGGATGTGGTCTGTTAGTCTCCATCGGCAGATGACGTTTTAATATTTTGGACACATTCAGAAGCCTGCACGTGTATCTGTGGTGCTTTTATTTGGAAAATACATGTTTTATTTTGAAACACTTTGAGCAGCAGCTCAGCTGGTTGTTGGGGTTTTTTGTCCAGGACTCGGGGAGGAGTTCATATTCACGCCGACAGACTGACGGTCACCTCTCCTGTGCTGATGTGGGTGAAGGTAGGACACACACACACACACACACACACACACACACACACACACACACACACTGTAACTCCTCAGTATTAACTCACTGTGGAGGGTCATCGTCTGATCTTTGACCTCTGACAAATCACACTTTCCAGGTCTGTGAGTTTGTGTCCTCGTGCTGCAGTGTGATTGGTTGTGTCTTATTTGTGTCTGTCATCAGGCTCTGGACCTGCTATTGGACAAGATGAAGAGGGCGGGGCTTGACTTCTCCCGTGTCAGAGCGGTGTCAGGCAGCGGCCAGGTGAGACAGGAACCAGATGTTGGGGATCAGGGCTGGCTCATCCCAGCGGCGTTGGACGGGGTTGAGGTCAGGGCCGGGAAAAGCATTTCTTTATGGAGCTGCTTTGTGTCGAGACAAACGCAAACTGCTGATACAAAGCTGGGTCCTTTCATTGGAACTAAGAGCAAAAGCAAACCAAAAGTACTCAAGGACGTCCACATACTTTTGGCCATGTAGCATGCTTGCTAGTTAACCTTTATCTGTTTTTACAAACTGAATCCTGTTTGCCTCTTTAGCAGGATAGGCAGCATACAGCAGGTGTAAAAACGTGTTGCCAGATTTCACTAAAATTTAAAGAAAAGTTAATGGAGTTTGGTGCAGAGACGCATCTTTGAACCGCTGCTCTGACCTGAAGGAGTCTTTCTCCCTCAGCAACATGGCAGCGTGTACTGGAGAAGAGGAGCGCGTGAGACTCTGAAACGGCTCGACCCGGACCAGGACCTGTACCAGCTGCTGCAGGTCTGTGTATCCACAGTAACATATTATATGCGTGGCGATATGGGCTCTGTGCAGTGCGCTCATGGTGCTGATGCGTTAACAGGGCAGCTTCTCCGTGCCAGACTGCCCCGTGTGGATGGACTGCAGCAGCAGGCAGCAGTGTCAGGACCTGCAGGCAGCAGCAGGGGGAGCGCTGAGGCTGGCAGAGATCACCGGATCCAGAGCCTTCGAGGTCCCACTGTCCACCTGCCTGTCCACCTGTCTGTCTGTCTGTCTGTCTGTCTGTCCACCTGTCTGTCTGTCTGTCTGTCTGTCTGTCCACCTGTCTGTCTGTCTGTCTGTCCACCTGTCTGTCTGTCTGTGTGTCTGTCTGCCTGTCTGTCTGTCCACCTGCCTGTCCACCTGTCTGACTGTCCACCTGCCTGTCCACCTGTCTGCTTGTCTACCTGCCTGTCCACCTGTGTGTCTATCCACCTGTCTGCCTGTCCACCTGCCTGTCCACCTGTGTGTCTGTCCACCTGCCTGTCCACCTGTCTGTCTACCTGCCTGTCCACCTGTCTGCCTGTCTACCTGCCTGTCCACCTGTCTGTCTACCTGCCTGTCCACCTGTCTGTCTACCTGCCTGTCTACCTGTCTGACTGTCTACCTGTGTCCACCTGTCGACCTGCCTGTCCACCTGTCTGTCTCTCAGCTGGCTCTGTGTTTAGAAAGAGATCTGGTTTGGACTCCAGGACGGTTTTGATGAATTTTTTCCAACCTTCTACTCGTCTTCTTGTCTCTGTTTAGCAGACTTCTCGTTCTGCCAGGAGTCCAAAGTACGTGGAACAAGACGCCAACAAAAACGTCCAAATCTTTAATGACAAAGACGAGATCAAGATTATCCGCAGAAATATTAAGAAATAAAATCAAACGGTCTGTTTACACGTAAACGTGTCTGTCTGTAAATCACTCAAAGTATCAATAAATCAGTTTTATGTTCTTCAGACGCTCCACGTCAGCAGCTTGACACATAAATACAGCGTCCGGCCGTTTAATGGCCTGTGGACGCTTTCCTGTTCAAAAGCTTCGCCCAGTCCTCCGTCGGCAGAGTCAGCAGAGTCGGCAGAGTCTGCAGAGTCTGTAGAGTCTGCAGAGTCGGCAGAGTCTGTAGAGTCTGTAGAGTCTGTAGAGTCTGCGAAGTCTGTAGAGTCTGTAGAGTCTGTAGAGTCAGTAGAGTCAGTAGAGTCGGCAGAGTCGGCAGAGTCTGTAGAGTCTGTAGAGTCGGCAGAGTCTGTAGAGTCGGCAGAGTCTGTAGAGTCAGTAGAGTCTGTAGAGTCTGTAGAGTCTGTAGAGTCTGTAGAGTCGGCAGAGTCGGCAGAGTCTGTAGAGTCGGCAGACTCAGCAGAGTCAGCAGAGTCTGTAGAGTCGGCAGAGTCTGTAGAGTCGGCAGAGTCTGTAGAGTCAGTAGAGTCTGTAGAGTCTGTAGAGTCGGCAGACTCAGCAGAGTCAGCAGAGTCAGCAGAGTCGGCAGAGTCTGTAGAGTCAGCAGAGTCGGCAGAGTCTGCAGAGTCGGCAGAGTCTGCAGAGTCGGCAGAGTCTGCAGAGTCGGCAGAGTCTGCAGAGTCGGCAGAGTCTGCAGAGTCGGCAGAGTCTGTAGAGTCAGTAGAGTCTGTAGAGTCAGCAGAGTCTGTAGAGTCTGTAGAGTCGGCAGACTCAGCAGAGTCAGCAGAGTCGGCAGAGTCTGTAGAGTCGGCAGAGTCTGTAGAGTCAGTAGAGTCTGTAGAGTCAGCAGAGTCTGTAGAGTCTGTAGAGTCGGCAGACTCAGCAGAGTCAGCAGAGTCAGCAGAGTCGGCAGAGTCTGTAGAGTCAGTAGAGTCTGTAGAGTCAGCAGAGTCTGTAGAGTCTGTAGAGTCGGTAGAGTCAGCAGAGTCGGCAGAGTCGGCAGAGTCGGCAGAGTCTGTAGAGTCGGCAGACTCAGTAGACTCAGCAGACTCAGTAGAGTCAGCAGACTCAGTAGAGTCAGCAGACTCAGTAGAGTCAGCAGACTCAGCAGACTCAGCAGACTCAGTAGAGTCTGTAGAGTCAGCAGAGTCGGCAGAGTCGGCAGAGTCTGTAGAGTCAGCAGAGTCAGCAGAGTCAGCAGACTCAGCAGACTCAGTAGAGTCTGTAGAGTCAGCAGACTCAGCAGACTCAGCAGACTCAGCAGAGTCTGTAGAGTCTGTAGAGCCAGTAGAGTCAGTAGCCCGGCTGTCTGAAAGCGTGCCATTTCAAATGTTTGGAAGATGAATCTGTTTGTCCGCAGCGTTTCACAGGAAACCAGATCGCCAAGCTGCGACTGACCCGAGCAGAGCAGTTCCAGGAGGCCGAGGTCAGCCCCCCGTCACGCCCCGACATGTATTAATACACGCTGAGGACACGGTTAGTCCACGTCTCACTAACTGATCTGTGTGTGTGTGTGTGTGTGTGTTTTCAGAGGATCTCATTGGTCAGCAGCTTCGCAGCCTCTCTCTTCCTCGGTGATTACGCCGCCATCGACTACAGCGACGGTACAGTTCCCGCTCAGTCTTCATTCAGTCAGCGACTGTTGTCTCATTCAGCTCGTTCGGTTTTACTGATCGTTACTTAAAGTTCGACGACTCTGCGGAATCAAAATGAAATAGATGAAAATCACAAAACGGAAAGAATCGTGACGTCAGAGTGTTTGACCGTGGACGCCGGTGGTTTCCACCCCGGGGGCCGGGACCCTTCTGAGGGGGGTCTGGAGCTTTCGTTCATATCTCACGGTCTTCCTCAGCAGATGTCTCAGCTGCTGTTTCCGAGGTCAGCGATGAACCTTCAGTCTCGGCGTGGACGAGTCCTTAAAGTGCTCGGGGAAACAAATGGAAGCGCGCACGTCTGCATTTAATCTGCTGAAGGAGATTGTGTGATATGATTGAAAGCTCCGGAGCAGCTATTGAGTGGATCCTGTGGTGAGAAAATAAATAAGTGTTAGTAGTTTTACCCCTTAAGGCCTCAGTGGTTCCCGGCCTGGGTCGGGACCACCAGAGGGGTCCTGATAACATTTTGAGGGATTCTTGTAAATACGTTTGCTCTCTGGCTGACTGTTGACATGATTGTCCAGGTTCGGGGATGAATCTGTTGGACATCAGGACCAGAAACTGGTCTGAGGTCTGCCTGGAAGCCACCGCTCCTCATCTGGACCGGCTGCTGGGAGCTCCAGTCCCCTCCACGTCTGTACTGGTAAGACCGATCCCCACCGGTCTGGTGCGGCCGAGGCAAACACCGGGAAGTGCTTCAGTGCTCCGTCTGTCGTTGCAGGGTCCCGTCTCCTCCTACTTCGTGCACCGATACGGTTTCTTGGAGAGCTGCAGGGTGGCGGCTTTCACCGGAGACAACCCAGGTAAAATCTGAAGAAACGCCGCAGGTAGTCAGGTGCGTGCAGACCGGCCACACACAGGCTTCCTGTAGGCCTCTCACAGCCAGTGTGTGTGTGTGTGTGTGTGTTAATATACATACATCCACAAAGTGCCGGACCAGCCGGACCCTTGTTGTGCGCATGTATGAACGTATTTTATCGACTGAGCCCATCGTAAAGTTCAGACTTTCGTCTTTTCAGCCGTATTTTTCCATTTTCCGATCTGCGTCACGACACAGAAAAGGCATTTCTGGCAGCCGCTCGGCTCGTCTGTCGCGGGCCGCGGCAGAACCGGAGCGTCTGTTGTGATCCACTAAAGTTCGGCTCCAAACGAGATGAATGAATCCCGTTTATGTTATCTACGCCGCCATCTTGACTGTGAGGGAGCCGGGAGGGACAGCTGAGGTAGACTGAGCTCTTTGGGACGGGGTTTATTTTGTGTGTTACAGCAAAATGTTCCAAATAAATAAGAATGTTTAAATTCAGAAGCTTGGACTCACCGCTTCCGTATTAAGTTCACACGGTCCGACGCTCGGTTACAACGCGGTTAACTCTTCTGCGCGTCTTAAAGAGAACGGAGACGACGCGAAAAGACTTTGCATACGTCTGCATCAGAAAACCTTCGTTCCACTGCTCTCGTGCTGACACTTCCTGTCCCCACCTGACCCAGACGCACCTGGTGGAGATCTACGTCCTGACGCTTCTGTCTGTCCGTTAAATCAAGATCAATATACCAATAAAGGATCATATAAGCAGGCGAAGCACGCTGCCGCTGCCGGCCGTCTGTGCGTTTGTCTCTTCTGTCGCTGCGATCGCTAACGTTCAGTCATGTAGGAACTTCCTCTGCAGAACATCAGAGCTTATACGAGTACGAATGTTAAGCAGAAATGTTAAGTTAGTTTTCTTTAAGAAAGTTAGAAAAGAAGGAAGCGAGTCACACAATTCTCTGTCATTAGCACCGGATTATATTACACATATTTACATTTAAATTCCATAAAAAGAAGCGTTTTATTCCCAACATGGAGGGAAGAGCTGTTTCTGAAGAGGAAATCCAGAAGATCCGACCTCTGGAAGGTCTGACTTCTGTCCAAGACTGCTGGAGTTACATTCATTAAAAAGCTAAAATCCACACATTCATATTTCAATTCTACGTCAACTTAAAACGTGGACTCTTAAACGAGTTGCTGTTATTGATTCTGATCCCGAAAGTGTCTCAGAAAGCTGTTTATCATGTAGTTCTGTGGTCTGAACACAAGATGGTGCTGCTGTGTTGGAAGATCATGTTACCTGCTGCCTGACTGACTGTGTGTGTGTGTGTGTGTGTGTGTGTGTGTGAAGAGACAAAAAGAGGAAATGCCAGATGAAAAGTGTGAGTTCAGATCTTTACACTTCTGTCCTGTTTTGTTGTGAAGGTCTCTTCAGTCTTCAGTCCTGCTCCTCTTATCTCCACGGCCCTTTAAAACCCCAAACTGAAGAGCGCTCATTGATTGACCTGTGCTCTCCTGCACAGGTGTGTGTGTGTGTGTGTGTGTGTGTGTGTGTGTGTGTTGGTGAAAGAGTGCTGCTGGGAGTGTGTAGTGGTGCCATTAAAGAATACCAAAATAAAATAACAAGTAAAATAATTTTAATTAAAAATTCCAAAAATTTGGAATGACAGCATAACATACCAACCACCTGGAACGCCCTAGCAACCACATAGAGTCACCATAGCAACCGAGAAAAGCCGTACGACTACCTGGGATACTTAAGCAACCAC
>NC_058060.1:26209951-26224951 GCF_020085105.1 Siniperca chuatsi
CAATTCAGCTGACACTTCAACTGCTTTCATCTTTTACAGTTCAACTGTCAGTTCAACTGCTTTCAGTACTTACACCTACAGGGCTTAAACTGAAGCGATTACACTTCAAACCCTTTTAGTGCTTCAACTTCAACTGACACTTCAGCTGCTTTTAGTGCTACAACTTAAACTGCAACTCCCATACAACATCTCACCTGAAAACAATTCATCTTTTAACTTGTTAGCAGTGTTTCTTCAGACAATTTAGCTTTTAGTTTGTAGGAAACCGCAGTAGTTGTTAAAGTAAAATGTGTGTGTGTATATATATATATATATATATATATATATATATATATATATATATATATATATATATGTATATATATATATATATATATATAATTTAAACTTCTGATTAACTGATTACTGGTGAAAAACGTTTCTTTAAACACCTCAGTCATCCCTTAAACTGTCCGCACATCCTTTAATGTTTAGCTTAAACTGCTTAATTTCGTGCCTCAGATTTCCCTTCGTTTGCACGTGTAGCGAACAGTTCGCTTCAAACCCTCGTAAATTATTTATTTTTAGTTATTATTATTTAGTTTTAGTTATTATTAGTTATTTTTAAAACCTAAGTATCTCGGCAGACATACGCAACATTTATGGCCTCAGTCTGGGTTGTTGGATTCATATTGTAGTTTGCTGTATTTTCATTGAGGTTAATACCTTTAGTAATTTATGTTCATACAGCTAATGGTGCACTAATTTAAGCTGTTAGCTATGGTTCTGTGATGTGTATATGAGAAGTTATTAAGCATTGAATAGAGGTAAAAAAGAGGATAATAAAACACCTGTTTCACCTAAAGACTCACAAAGCAACAAACAGTTTAATCACGACAGACGGGGCTGTAACACCAAACAAAGGTCTTCATGAAATATAATTCATCAGACTGCTCAGGGGTGACACGGGAATCATCTGTGGGCTGTTCATTCATTCATTCATTCATTTTAGATACAAATGAGCAGCTTTTGTAATTTTTGGATGTTCCCCCGTCGCTCCGTTTTGTTTGCTTAATGAACGGAGGAAGCCAGAGGAGATTCAGAGAGAAACCATCTTCGTTTCTCTCTTCTCAGGTTCTGTCTGATGTGTTTAACGCTCCGGTTTACACCATCGATCTGTCCAACTCCGCCTGTCTGGGATCAGCCTACAGAGCGCTGCACGGTAACACACACACACACACACACACACACACTGATAATACCGCTGATACCACTGTTACTACTACAGTACTGTGGAAGCTCTCCTGGCATAAATTAAGATCTGTTTTTTAATTCTTTTTAATTTACTATGCGTTATTGTACTGTGAGCTTTTATTTTGAAATGTCTGCGTTGGAGAGTAGAGGGCAGAGTTTAGTTCGGGAGATTTTGTGCATTCAAACAAGTAAAGAAAGAAGGAGGGAAGGAAAGGAAAGTTAAAATATTGGAAGGAAAGAAAGACATTGATATATTTATGCAATATTGTGCTGTGAGCTTTTATTTTGAAATGTCTGCGTTGGAGGGTAGAGTGCAGAAAAAGGAAGGCTTTCTCTCTCTGCACTCCGCTCCAGATAGAAATACTTCAAGCAGAAAAGAGGGTCGGAGAGAGGGATTTAAGGGAGGAACGATGGAAGTAAGGTATGAATAAGGTCAAATAAGACTATGGAAGGAAAGAAGGTTAGAAGAAAGAATTAAGGTTCGAAAGATGAAGGAAAGAAGATGATTTTAAAAAGGAAGGAAAGACAAGAAAATAAAGGATTAAGAAAGAAAACATTAGTTAAAGGAAGGAAAGAGATCTGCGTTCACGTTGTCACTGTGTGTGTGGTGAGTTGCGACGGCGCAGCCAATCACAGTTGACCGCTGCTGGAACTGAAACACGGACGAAACACTGATTACTCGACACGGCTTCATCTGGAGACCAGACAGAAACTGAAACAAAATATCAACATGCAGATGCAGCTAAAAGACTGTGAAGCAGTCGTCCTCTGCTAGCAGCATTAGCACTGTGGAGTGATGGGTAAATACTGCGCCGTTTTTCCGCTGTAATGTGACTTCGCCGTCAGATTGAATATTAAATCTGAACAATAGCCGGTATCTCCAGCTGTCGGGGACGTTTAGCTTCTTGTTGAGCGCTTTAGTTTTCCGGTGAAGGAAATGTTCGTCTTATGTCTCCTGGTGAAGGTCATGTGGCTCTAACATTTAAAGACCTTTTCAAATCACATTTTTCTGTGCGATAGTTCAGAATTCAGTCAAATGTCAGACTGTGCTGGTAGAAATAAAACCCATCGACCTGCAGGTGAGGTTGCAGCTGATTATTGATCAGCAGCTCCGGCTGTTCTCGGTGTATTTAAAGCCTGCAGTAAATGACTCGGGGGTCGGTGTTTGAGCAGCTGGACGTGGACGCTCTTATCTCTCCACGCGCTGGAAGCCATTAAAATCGGCCGCTGTGTGAGATAAACGGAGCGTCGTCCGTCTTCTCTCTGAGAATTTATTCTGCGCTTCACCTCTTTGCTGAGGGCTTTTAATGTCGGCGAGGGGAGCGCGTAGCATGTCTTCATAAAGCCAGATAAAAAGATTCCCCCCCCCGCTCGACATGAAAGAGACTGGCTGAGTGGCGAGATAGCAAACATCCTCTGCCGCCGATGATTTCACGTGTGACAGCCATCAAATCTGTATGCAGGAGGCGGCGGAGAGAGAGGCGAGTCTTCAACACGAGCAGCCGTCTGAAGTCAGTTGCGTGGCCTTGAAAAGACATAATGCAATCCTCCTGATGTTAATAACGAACGCTGATTCATGCGTGGGCAGCGGCGCCTCAGGGAGGGTTAGGGGGGTCCTACATGCAATTACTCTGCAACAGAGCAGGATGCACAGAAATCCTCTTCATGCATTCATCTTGCATTAGTGCTGCAATCCTTTCCTCACCGTTACAGAAGCCACGTTCGGAGAGTTTCTGCCAGCGACTGCTTTGTGGAAGAAGCGGCTCTTTCAGAAGCCCGGAGCGAGTTTGGCTCTTTACCTTACCTGACGTGGGTTATCCTGGATAACCGGTGAAATGCTGGTTATCACCTGATTCACCTGGTTAGGAGGGCAGCATAAAAACAACTGTCACACACTCCAAAGGAGCATGCAAAGTATAAGAAGCATTAAGAGTGGAGAAAATATCCAGTTAAAGGAAAAGTCTGGTATAGTTTAACCTGGCGTGTTTCCGTAAGTGTGGCAGGGAGGAAGAAGAAGACCCAGGATTGTGTAAACCAGTTTCCAGCTTTGCCTAGATAATCCAGCTATGAGCATGTTCACACATAAGAGGTGTAGTTCTGGATTTCAAGCCAGTCACATGCAACATCAGCAGCCCAAGAGCGGAGTATTTAACGTGACAGAAGATGGAAATTAGGTTTGCAAAAGATCAATAACTAGAGTAGAATAAGAAGCAATAGAAATTATAGGAATAATATCCAAACATTTTCAAATAAGGCTATAAATTGTAGTGCATGAATAAGTCTGCATTTGTAATATGGTTAGTGTCCAGTTTGAATATTTAAATAAATAGATAACTGACGCTCTTTTGTCTCATGAGGAACAAACTGAATTAATGAGAAAACTAGTAAAGCTGTTTCCTGTCGGCAAAGATAGAAAAACTACAGATAATAAAACTGCAGCAATAACAGCACTGCGGGCTCTTAGCTTAGCATGTTAGCATGCTAACATTAGCTGGTTAGCAGTGAACACAGAGCGCAGCTGAGGCTGATGGGAGCGTCAGCAGCTCTGCAGGTCAGAGACCAAAGTGTCGGACGCGTTAACGTGTCGACCTGATGGTGGCGCTAGAGGAGAAGAGTTATTACAGTTCATCCTGAGGGGAGATTCATTCATTTCACACACAACTACGTCTGTGAACAACTTAGTACGAATTAGTTTGGTTCAATCATACCCAGGCCATAAGTGTGAAGATAGCAGGCTCAGCCTCTGGTCTCACTCTGGGATTCAGACCCCTGGTTTACAGTGGTGTAGTCCTTTAAAACAGGATGGATTGGACAAAGGTGAACCCGCCTCTCCTTCCACTGTAAATACAGTTTATGCACACTCGTCCTCGTACGTCCACCAATTGTCCACTTTGATTAACACGTGATGAAATACGTGATGGATCAGGACTGAAACCTCCGTTCTTTGATACCGAACGAGTTCAGAGAGTCAGCAGGGGGCCGCAGAGAGAGAGGAGGATGGAGAGACCGCAGAGGAACGTATAAGAAGTTGTGCATCCGTCTCGAGAGACACTAACTGTGTTAGAGAGACAGGTAGAGGACACAGGTGAAGAGACTGGAAGTGAACTTGTTCCGTCTTCAGAGTCACCTTGGTGTGTCGGCGGTTTGAATCTCAGAGGAACTCCAGCATCAGCGAGGATATTAACATGCTAACACTTCAGAGCCCGGTTTACCTGCACAGAGACAGACTGACAGACGAACCCCCCTGTTCACCACGGACAGAGTATGAGACAATGGGCCCCGGGCACAGACACGTTAAAGGCCCCCCCACCCCTCCTACATGAGATCAAGACACGCAGCCGCGTCGTTCGTTGTTGTTTGATCGACTTTCCAACAAGAAATGTTAACAGTCACTTCGAACAGAGTGGCCCCCTGACCACTCGGGCCCCTGACCACTCGGGCCCCTGACCACTCGGGCCCCTGGGCCTGGTAGGCCCGTTAGCTGGTAGCGGTCCCGGTCCTCTGGGAACCATGAATGTGTACACAGCTTCAAGACAATCCATCTAATAATGAATGATGATAATAATAATAATCTAATTTACAATCTAATAATATTTCAGTCTGGTCCAAAGCGGTGGACTGACAGACACACAGTAACACCCACAGAGCCAAGCTGCTAGCATGGCTACACACACACACACACACACACACACACACACACAAACACACACACACACACACACCTTTATGCACACAAACATGAGAAACAAAATGTAGAAGTGTAAATATGTGGCTCAGAGGCAGTGAACATTTCACAACATGAATATGGATTTGTTGACCGTACTGCAGGGCCATGACTGTATCAGTGTGTGTGTGTGTGTGTGTGTGTGTGTGTGTGTGTGTGTGTGAGATTAACACTGCGACACACACTCAACATGACGTGTATGAATGTGTCTCACACTTGACCCTGGTGTTTGCTGAACGACCTCTGGACTCTTCCACTAACAGGTTACCAGACTCTGAACTGGACCCCTGATTGGTTAATGAGCCTGGACCCAGAACCTAGACCCCTGATTGGTTAATGAGCCTGGACCCAGAACCTAGACCCCTGATTGGTTAATGAGCCTTTTCCTTGTCATTAAGAACACTGATCGTGTAACGGAGGACAAACTAACGCACTCTCACCTAACTGGTCAGGATACAGACGCACTATTGGTTAATGGTGACGGAAGGAAGTGACTGGTCAATGACCCTGGACCCAGAACCTAGACCCCTGATTGGTTAATGAGCCTGGACCCAGAACCTAAACCTCTGATTGGTTAGTGATGCAGAAACCTGATTCTCTGATTGGCCGACGTGTGTTTTCAGGCCTGGTTGCAGAATCTGGAGTTTCCTTCTTTGAAGTGGTGAAGAAAGCACCGGAACCACAACTGGTCGCCACCCCACATCCTGCAGCACAGGAGGTACACACACACACACACACACACACACACACACACACACACACACACACTGCTACTGTTCCTCAGCAGTGTCATTAGCATTTATTAAACTAGTCACAGTGTGTGTGTGTGTTATACTGGTATATTTCCCTGCGGTATGTCCTCCCACACACACACACACACACACACACACACACACACACTGTCGTGTTTTGGCATTTCGCTTGGCTCATCACTCGCGAGGTTGTGCGGGGGCGGGGAGGGTCTCCAGGCCCTTTAGCCTCAACAAACGCGTTGATGAGAGAGACTTGTGGGTTTGAATTCTGCCGCCGTTAAGTAACTGCAGTTACTGGAGTTTCAGACGCGACACAAACATGAAAGGGTCAAACACGACTAACATTTACAAGACGGGGGAGCAGATCTGAGTAAACCGGTTCGAAGCGGTTGACAGGAATTATCGTGTGTAAATATTTGGTTTTATAAGTTCAGACCTGGAAATGTCAGCGGCTGCATCCGGTTAAACGTTAACAGCATAAGCGTGAAAACACTACGGCACTGTGTGTCTCGCCACGGGCTCTGTCCTGGAGCTTTTGATTCCATCACATGATCTTCCTCAGCAGATGGAGCACTCTGCGGACGTCTCGTCCCCGTTGGCTTAAAGTCTGAGACTGAACTTTCAAACTGCTCAGAAAAATGAAATCAATTTGAACTCCACGACAGCCGGGCGAGCTCCGTCTGCTGAGGAAGACCACGTGAAACAGCGATTCAGGTCCTTTACTGAAGTGAACAGTGTAAAAACACTAAAAGGCCTGCGCTCAGAAGTATCATCAGCAAAATGAACTTTAAGTATAAAAGTTAAAGCCCCTTTAAGAGCTTTATGAATATTTTCTGCATGTTATTGAACATTATTACTGGTTCACTCGTGTGTGAGCAGAGTTTTAATGTTGCAGCTGCTCGAGGTCAGACTCATCTTACTACTTTATGTACTGTTCAGTCTGTAACAGCGAATCATATCTCTAAGCTCCTCATGTTGTTTGTAAAATCTGTAAACCTGTAAGGCGTTGCAGTGCACTGCTGTCGACGCGACTCTGCCAGACTCAGGATCCGAATCGCTGCAGCAGAACCAGAGAGATCGTCTTTGTTATTTCACACATTCTTCTTCTTTGTCAAAACCTGGCGCCTACATTACCCACAATGCATCTCCACCACCGACAGCTGGGTGTGAGATTGTTACGCTAGTAGCGGCTAATGCAGCCTGCAGCAGAGAGGAGCAGCGGTCTGCTGAGCTCGCTGCGTTCTGACTCCACACCAACACCTTTGTTTCATCGTCACACCTGTAGCCTTCAGCCCCGACCGCCGACTCGAGTGACATCACCTGAGGACAGACCTCACACAGCTCTGAGACACCGAAGGCTTCATACGACTTTAAAACATGTGCAGTACAACTCCCCAACACCGACCGTCAACCCCGACGCAGCGTGAGGAGACAAGTCAGTTTGATGCAGATCTGCTGCTAAAGTTTGAAAGGAAGGAGAATATGGGAGACATATCAGGGTTTCATAACACACACACACACACACACACACACACACACACACAGAGGCATAAGTACACAAACACGTGTACGTGCATGCATGGAAACCCATTTAAACATCCATGGCTGCAGATACACACACGCTGTCCTACTTTCATGACTCACTGCCTCTTCATTAAACGGCTCGTTCCCTTATGGAACAGCAGAGAAGGAAACGACATGATAGGCCTGTCACACACACACACACACACACACACACACACACACACACACACACACACACACACACTCACACACACACACACACACACACTCACACTCACACAGACCCGGCTAGCGAAGCTGGAAACCTTTTACAATTGCAAAATGTTGTAAATTCACAGTACATAATGGAACGTGATTATATTATATTATATATATATATATATATATATATATACATATTTGTGAGGTTGGTGGTTGAGAGGTCAGTGCAGAACACATCAGCTGAGTCGTGTCCTGTGACGTAGTCAGCTGAAAGCAGTCTGATGTGTCGATCCAGGAATAAAACAGCTGCTTTTCTGGAGAGACAGGACAGCGGTGCGTCCCGATCAGCTGACATGCGTCAACCCACAGCGATGCACGCCGCGCTGCTGCCTGTGTGTGCGGCTGTTTCGACGCTCCTCACACATTACCAGTCTGCGCTCGAGGCGTTACAGAGAGAAAACGACTTCAGACTGCTTAAAACTTAGGTCACATTTCAGTGCAAACATAACCGCAGTCTGTCTTTAAATGAGTATTTAAAGACAGATTCGGATTCGATCTGAGTTCTTGTCTTTCCGGTGCAGCGCATTGAGAGTCTGCAGCGATCAGCTTGTTTCTGTACATTGGCCACATCTTGGATTCATTTTGAAAAAATGTAAAGCTTGTATTTTTAATGTTTTGGAGACATCTTGCTTTGCCAACAGTTTAACAGAAGGAAGTGAGAGCGGTTTGTCAGGTCCTCCTCAGACTAACGGGGTTAGGGGTCAGCGGTCCGGTCAAATATGGAACGGCGGCGGGGGGGGTGGCAGTGTTTTCTGTTTACTCACCAGATTCGTTTCCTGTTTATGTACCAAGGCACTCACGGAGTGAACTCGTTTATTCGAGGTGTTTTATAAATCAAGAGGGTTAAATTCGGCGTGGATTATTGCCGACAAAACAACGACAGGGAAGTCGAGGGACGACAGAGAGAAACAGCTGTTTCTCCGCCTCCCCGGCCTCTCTGGTTGGCTGGTGGGACAACAGACAAATCGCTTAATCAAGTCTTAATAGTCTAACCTGTAATATTTCTCTCCCATAGACTTGCACTGAATCGATTCTCAAAAATACGGAACAAAGCGCGTCCCTCAATGTGGAACACGTCTTTCAGTTTCCAGGTACCGGACGGTTCCGTATTTTATGGGACGGGTGGGAACCCTGGTCACAGTATCTCTCTGAGCTTCCTTTTGTCGTCTCTGTACTGGATTTGTGAAACTCTCGCGAGATTTGTTTGTATAGTTTCTTCATTGTGTGCGTTCCTGAACCTAAATCGAGAGAGAGTCGAGAGTCTCGGGTTACCGTCTAGACCAAAGGTCATGTTTGTGGCCTCATAACTGTGTGCAGACCACGTCTCTGTTGTGGAGCAGTTTAGTCCGGCGATGCTGTTGGAGTGAATCGATGTTACCGCAAAATGTTGCCGCTTTGAATGCTGGTGTGAGCGAGCCTTTAGGCCTCTGTTCAGGCTCAGGGTTCAGGCTCAGGGTTCAGGCTCAGGGTTCAGGCTCAGGGTCAGGCTCGGGGTTCAGGCTCAGGGTTCAGGGTTCAGGCTCAGGGTTTGGCTGGGGTTCAGGCTCAGGGTTTGGCTGGGGTTCAGGCTCAGGGTTCAGGGTTCAGGCTCAGGGTTTGGCTGGGGTTCAGGCTCAGGGTTCAGGCTCAGGGTTCAGGCTGGGGTTCAGGCTCAGGGTTCAGGCTCAGGGTTTGGCTGGGGTTCAGGCTCAGGGTTCAGGCTGGGGTTCAGGGTTCAGGCTCAGGGTTCAGGCTCAGGGTTCAGGCTCAGGGTTTGGCTGGGGTTCAGGCTCAGGGTTCAGGCTGGGGTTCAGGGTTCAGGCTCAGGGTTCAGGCTCAGGGTTCAATAGTCTCTCCTCCGTTCTGCCTCTCCACGCTGTCTCGCTAAATACAGTTTCATCTTTTCATATTCAAAGCTTTATTAGCAACATTACCGAATAGCACCAAACTGTATGAAGCAAATTAAAGGAAACGTTGAATATTTGAACAGGACCCCCCCCCCCCTCCCTCTCAGCTGACTTTCATTTGAAATAATCTTTATTGGCATGTTTTAGCAGAGCGCATGTTTCCAGAGCAGCTCAACACAGGGCGGTTTAACGCTCACTGACAGAAATAAAGCGAAACACGTTGGACTGCTCCTCCACCCACAGCTCGCGTTAGGACGCTATTTCTTAAATTCAGGTCACGTTTGCTTCTGCGTACTTCAAACAAAACGTCTCATTTTGGTCTCCTACACTTTACTGAGTCTGCAGTCTCATTTCATTTGGACTTTTCCTTCGTCATAATTTTACGTTTTGATATCAGCGTGTCTTTTTTTTTTTTTTTCTGTCTCCGGGTGGAAACGGGAGGAATAAAAAGCAGCGCTTCACTTCAAAGATAAGAGGAAGGACGAGAGAAAAACAGTTCCACAAAAACAAAACTGATAATGAAGAAAAAACAAGAGGGGGGGGGTTTGGTTGAAATGATTTTCAGTGACAGACGGGAACTGAGTTGTCCTCCGAGAGCAGCGAGGTGCTGAACAGGAGGAGATGAAGGGAGGCAGAAGAAATGGGATGATAAAGGAGGCGAGGGCCGGAGGTGAGCAGTGACGGGCTTTTACTTTCCTTTTTATTTTTGTTCTGTCAATCACTTGTCAGCGTCCCGGGGGGGGGGGGGTCATCATCTCAGGTATGAGACAGTGTTCATTTCAACGTGTTCGGTTTAATTACCTTCACGTGTTTGACAGCTCGACCTGTCTGCTCCTCTTCACCTTCTGAACTCCGCCGTCTGCACCGGAGCGCCGACTCATCTGCACGAACCAAAAATATGCAAATCGCACGAATCGAATAAAAACTCAAAGAGCTCAGCGCCAAACAAAGACAGCCGGCAACAACTGTAGCAGTGTGATGTTGACACGCATCATGAGCTGGTCATTATAAATCCTACGTGGATTCAGAGGATCATATTTGCTACTTCACCAACACTTCCCAAAGTTAATATATTTATGGGAACAAATATAATTCGCACACTTCCCTCCGTGGATCTGCTCCACACCAGTCCAGCTGCTGGCGGCGGCGTTAATCAGCAGACACGAAGAAGGAGAAGTTTGTGTTCGTGTTGTTCTTCATGTCCAAACTCTGGAATATCAACAGTCTGTTCTTCTTGACGGGACTGGACACGTGTGATAAATATTAAATATCCTTTTATCAAAGATTATGGTCCGTCCTAAAAAATGCTATGAGACCAAAACCATCAAAGGAAAACCAAGTTGTGTCTCTTTTACGCTCCGGAGGCATTACTGTAGTAGTTTTGGTTGTTACGTCTCTCAGCTCCTGTAACTGTCCGGCTGTAACTAACTAAACCACCGGAGCTGGACTCCGTGAGCTGTGATTAACGGACAAATCAAGTGTTTTCACACTCACAGATACAGGAAGTGCGTTTCCTTCTACTGTTTCTGCTGTATCTGTGAGGCCAGTTGCCGAACGTATTGATCTCTTGACATTTATTTTGATGTGTAAATCTTTAGGGTTCAGTGGCAGCCCTGTAGCTAGTCAGGAAAAAAACCTGTATTATTTTTAATTAGATGAATTCAGATTAAACACCGACTTGAATAATAATAACCAGAATAAATGCATTCATAAATCACTGTTCTCGAACGTGTTACGAAGTGTCATAAGTGGATCAAACCGTGAAGAAGCAGCAAACAGCAGCATAGTAATCCCCCGTCAACAGCTGCCAGCTGGATTTGGGCTCCAGGAAGCAGCACTCGGCCCAGCTCTGGGCCCGCAGTCTGCCCAGTAAACGCAGTTCAGTTCAACCTGACGTGGGGTTTTGGCCCGCGACACGTTAGCCGTTTGGGCCACTTGCGTGGGGGCCCACAGAATAGCCACGCCACGTTTTCTGGCCCCAGGATGGCAGCAGATCGTAAAGATGAACTCTAGGCTTCTAGAAATATCACTTCAGAGCCTGAAGGATGATGTCCACGTGTACTGCAGCTGTACACCGTGCTAATGCAGCGCTAATGCTTTGGCAGCTAGTGTGCACTGCACCACTTTGTACTAAAAGCAAACAGCATGAATACCGAGTGCATTGAGCGAATATGAAAATGAATATTACAGTAAGACTCTGGGTCATCGCCTCCCAAAACTGATCCGCCACCTCTTTAGCTAACGTTTGGTGACGTTTATCTGCCGTTTGACAGGAATTGAAACGTCTTGGTGGAGGAAACAGGAAACCAGCGGCGGTCTTCCTCTCTGAGAGGTTTTGAACTTCGACCGGTGCAAAGGTTCCTGCAGGTCTCTCTTCCTCGGCACGCAGCAGGCCGGATTTACATCCTGACTCTTAATAAAAGATGCTACTGACGTTTTTATGGCGTTATTAATGTTTACTGGACGATAAGAACACACACACACACACACACACACACACACACACGCCAGGGTCCCATGTTATTCTAATGTATGTTTACTGAAGTGATGTTCTCTCGTGTTCGTCTTCCATAATTAAACAGCAGAGCTCATAAATAAATAATGAGCTCTGCTGAAACACACACACACACACACACACACAGACGTACAGCACTAATCGCAGGCTGGTGAATGAATGTCCGTTCTGTGCAGCAGGATATTAGACATGACGCAGCAGCGTAACGTGACAGAAAGCGTTCGGCGGTGCGACTTCACGCACAGGAAACACCGGAGCCGTTTTTCTCTTCGGGGTAACGCTCGTCTGTAGGTTTGCCTTTGGAGACTCGTACAGATGAAATGATGGGGAAAATATTAGGATTAAAATCATTCCTAACTTTTAAAGAACCTTTTTGTTTAGCGGGTGTGAACGGGCCCCCACAGAGATCGGCGCTGATGCTAATAAGAAAGCTTCGCCGGTCGACTGTAAAGATCTGAATCTGAACGTAGATCTTCTGAGCCCGATCCAAACTAACATTTACATTTGCACAGTTTACAGTCTAACAGAGACAGTCAGCTGTGAATGCATAGACGTGCCTGCATTTATTGATAATATAATAAAATGGTATGGGTCGTGGTATTGGTACTTTTAGTAAAAGTTCTCAGTACTTCTTCTCCCACTGTCGGCTGGACCTTTCCAACTTTACAGACTTCTTCCTGTGTGTGTTCCAGGTGTACGACCAGATGCTGAAGCGCTACGCCCGATTGGAGGAGAGAGTCCTGCAGGAGACCCGGCCCTGAGCCACACCAATCAGCTCTGTCGAAGAAGCGTTTAATGGAGATGATGAGACAGAAAAACTAAAATACTGAATGTGACTTTGAGTATAATAAGCTTTACTCAAAAACTAAAAACGTTGGTGTCCTCTCTACCTGAATTTTATTAGTAATTAATTAGTGCTGCTAGTCAATAAAAACAAAAACAGATTAATGGAAGTGCTTTTCAGGAATACGTATTAAAAAGATAATTGAACTGGAGATCAAATCAGCCACCAAATGAATGTAAAATAACACACAGCGTCTTTTAATTTCAATACTTTCATTAATACCACTTCAATTAAAAGGAGAAAAAAACACACAGTTCAATTAAAAATAACTCGTTTGGACACAAAGTATGACACGATATGTCCTGATGAATGTTCTCCATCAGAATAAATTCGTCCCACGTCATTCCTGAAGTCACCGAGGTGGCAACAACACGGCAAAACCGAAAGGTTTAAACAGCTGACATTACTGTGTCAGTATGCTGACGACGTTACAGACTCGAAGGATCTGGACCGGGGCCGATCCAGGTCGCTGGATCAGCATGTAGCTGGATTGTTACCTGACGTTGGAAGCTGAAGTTAGTTCTACAACAGCTACGGTTGTTGATAAATTTAAAGTTACATTAGCCAAAGATGCATTTTTTTTAATTGTGCTGAGCTTTAGGATCAAGGCCTCAGGTAACAGACTCATTCAACAAGTTAGTGTTTAGGACGAATTCTGACGATTACAGTTGTGGATTATGTTAAAGTTGTGGCATGACAGAATACAGATGGTGTTTTTTGATGTATAATTTTCAATAAACTAAACGATGTCATGAACACTAGTTTGGTTGTTTCCCTTCTTGTCAGTTAGACTCAAGAACAGAACGAATACTGAAACTCAGAAACAAACGGAGGAATTATTCAGCTTCTCACCGAGTGTTAACTGACAAACTATTTCAGCCCACAGGTAAACAATAACAAACAGGAAATGGTTTGATTAAATCTTAAACTAATTTAAACGTCCTCTGCCTAATGAGAAGTTACAGTGCGGTGGTAATTTGATTTGCCAGGCTAACAGATAAGGCAGTAGCAGCTTTTGATTGGTTTCTGTTTCTGAGTGTGAGTGGTTGTTTGTTTTCTTCAGTCTGCTGCAGCGCCGAGCTGCTCCTCACAGCCCCAATCATCTGTTATATATATCTATATATATATAGATATATATATATATTAGTTTGTTTAACAGCAGCAACACAGATAAACATTGTTACATAAGAAAAAGTAATGTAACAGCTGTATATAGAGTGTCTAGCTAAAGCTAATTTGCTGCCCTCGTCACATTTTGAATTCAGGTTAAACCTGCATTCAACACGCTGCGGATGTTAAAATTTTAATTGAAGTGAAAAACAGTGTTTTTTCACAAACTCCATCTTGGCAATATCATTACTTATTACTGATTGATTGAGTCATTTCTGATCAGTTAGTATAACACTTGCTCCTCACGAGCAGCGCTGACAGCAAACCATCCAGCAGCAGTAAAAACTGAGCCACAGCCACAGTCTCAGTTTGTGATCACTGCTATCATCCGCCATCGCTTCTACATGGACACCTGGGAGTCTGTTGTCATGTGTACCTGGACACCTGGGAGTCGTTATCGACATTATGGACTCCGTTATTATCTGTTATCGTCTCTGTGGACAACTGAAAGTCCCTTATTGTCTCTATTGACACTTGGGGGTCAGTTGTTGTCAGTTACCTGGGAGTACATTACTTTCCATTATTGTCTCTACGTGGACATCTGGGAGTCATTATCGACATTATGGACTCTGTTATTATCTGTTATCGTCTCTACGTGGACACCAGGAGTCTGTTATCGCCTCCACCATAGACTGTATAAAACATGGATGTAGTGTCCGTGGGTGGCTCCCGGCGGCTCCGGCCGTCACCATCTTGGCAGTCCCTGACTCCGGCTAATCCAAAAATGGGCGGAGGTGGAAAAAACGGTGGAGCTGAGGCGGCCCGAATGAAGCCTGGTTGCTGAACCACCTAGCGGCTGGCCACCTGAGAGGGCACCCGCCTGTCACTCAAAGTGCCACGTCCTTAATTATGCAGAACTTTAAGCTTTAATTTTAAATTCACCCCCTCACAGTTGTCATGAAGCGGGAAATTAGCTTTAGACACCAAAACCGTGTTTTGTATCAGGCTGTAAACATGTTTATTTCTGCTGTGAAGTCATTTTAACACGGGGCTCTACTCGCTTTTAGAGCCTCAAGTGGCCGTTCAAGGAACTGCAGTTTTTGGCACTTCCTGTTGGCTTCATTTTTCAGCCCCGGAGGTTGCCACCGACC
>NC_058060.1:26229951-26249951 GCF_020085105.1 Siniperca chuatsi
AGGACGCCCGCCTCAGATCGTAATCGTTAACCGTTAATTACTCTTGTAGGCAGGCGTCGGGATCTCACCTGAACCCTTCAAACCCGCCGTCTGATGCTGATCGAAGAGTTTCGGTCTAAAATGAGATATTCCTCGTTTCAGAGAAGGGATACCTGCACGCAGAGGAAAGAGTGGCCGCAAACGATTTAATGAAAGAAGAAAGACGACGTCCTCATTCTTAATCCCGCTAACAAAACTCGGTTCGGTTGGATGTTTCCAGTCGTAAATAAGCGCCACGCCGATGGGTTTGAATTACAGAAGTCTGAGGAGTAGATGGTAACTCTTGAACCATGAATATCCAAAACACATTTCCTAAAAGATATCTTTCTGTGGGCAAAAATACTGGACTGAGTGATCCACAGACGCAGTGAAGTTATAGAAGACGCGTCGTACACCTATCCGTCCAAAAAACGTAAAGTGCTTCAGCTCCCGAAGGAGACAGGAGACAACCACAGACAATAAAATGAGGTTCGACCAAAACAGCGTTTTTAACGGCTCATCTGTTTGCTGCAAGTGTCAGGTGATTTTCACAGAGAGGAACTTTATGAATATTACACATTATTTTATTATTAAATGAATTAATCACGCTAAATACCATAAATAAGTCGCACGACTAATCGGAAACTCCACGCCGATTAAGACAAGAAAGCCGAACACATTTGGGGAACAAAGAGCGGTGCGACATGTTTTCTGCCACCTTTTGATAGCAAAACGTTGGACATCGTATTTGTGTTTGGGACGGAGCCAGACTACAGAGGGACGTCTGCACTGGCTGCAGGTGTAACGAGTCAGAAGCAACGAGGGACACCCGGCCTTTTAAAATTAGACCCGGGCCGACTGGAAGAAATGACACCTGGCAGTGAAGCATCTGAAACCTCGCCGGTGACAAAAGTGTGTCAGCGCCGACCCTCTGCCTGTTAACGCCGACTGTCACTGTGATGGACAGAGACAGAGACAGGGAGGAAACCGCCTCGCTCTCTTCACGCTCTGAATTTCTCCCCGGCGTCTCAGAGGTAGGAGGTAAATGAGAGAAAAAGGAGGACGACAGTGAATAATGTTGTCTCCTGCTCGCTTTCCTTCGCTCAAGGTCAAGTGTCCGTGTTTCCTTCTCTACATCTTTCCTTTCGCCTGCTCATATGTAGAGAATATAAGTATCCAGCATTAAGAACTAAACTGAGAAGTCTTCAGATGGCCAATCAAAATGTATGACGTACAATATTTATGGTTTAATTTAAAAACATGATCTGCTTTTATGAATGTTAGTTTTGTATATTTATTTCTTGCTCCTCCTGACTGGGAAGTGGTTTTGTTATTGTTGGAGGTAATAATCATTGTTCACTTGTTGTTGATTCTTCTGTACGAGTTGGTTTATTTTTTGTACTTACATTTGTTTTAGATTTTACTGTAAATCACAGTAATGATGCGTCTGTCTCCCCGTTCACATTTCTTATATTGACTTCCATAAAAGTCCAGTCCATCAAAATCACACGTCGCACACGTCTTCGCCAATATACGAATATAATATAACGCTTTTGGTTATCCTGCCTACGTAAAAACATTTAAAAACACATTATGACCAGATTCAGAGAGCGAACGTCTCCTCAAACCACATCTTTCCCAAATAAATAGTGGCAACATCGGAGGAGGATAGGATTTGATGTTAGTTTCCAAGAACAACTTAAACAACCCCTGAAAGTTTCCCTGTGGAGTTTCATGGAGCTGTTTTTCTCTGAGCGGGTCCCTGTTCTGTTTCGTGCCACGGACGCAGACCTGCCGATGGTTTCACCCTGTTCCACTGATCTACAGGTGGCGGTAATGAGCCAACAAAGGCAGGAAAGGCACTCCACATGTTTGTTAGCCCTCGAGGATACACTCAGTGTTAGTGAGACCGATCGTTTGTTCACGAGAGAACTCCACAGAGCACCTTTAAACAACACTTTCGTTTTTGACTTTATAACTGAATGAAGTCAGTTTCAGCTATTTGTCTTCTGCATGCTTTACTTCTCAATGAGCATTTAGGAACTCATCGTCTAAAAGAAATAATTTAGTACCTTTAATTGTCCAATCAAAGATAATCAATCGGGGATCACTGACTAGACTTTCTGACATTTAATGGGTCTTTTCACGTTCGTAACACATTACAACCTTGTAGTCCTGCACAAAGAACCACATTAAGGATTATTCTGGTTCATTACAACTCTGGTCTTAGTTTGGTACTTTTGTTCATCATTTCAGTCAATAACAATAAAATTGTACTCACCAAGTTAATAGCTGAGATCTGGGAACATGTTGACATCACTAAAGTCAAGAAATAGGAGCAATGTCCCAGACGACAGACGTGATCCAAGCTGATATAAACTGGACTTGAACCACCATGTAGCAACCCGTTAATCAACCCCTCAAAACCCTGATAAACTAAAATATTAACTACACAGGCGGTGTCGTTGTACACTACTAAGCAAAACACCTTACTTTATCCTCTTAATGTCCCTAATTATTCCATTAAATCAAGCTCATAAATTAGAAATCACATAGCGTCTAAATGTGAGGTTGAGAAAAGGTGAGTCGACAGGAACGATGGGATGTTGTGGGCCTCTGCCACGTTTTCACCACAGTTCACTTCTGTATCTAAATGTGTCTCGAAGCTTGTTTGTATTTTAAGATCAAGCTGTATGACATACCTCCAACTTTTCAAACAGATAAAGATTTTAGAAGTTATTACATATTGTTTTAATGTCAGAAAGACAGGTTTTCTAATTTCCTCCAGCTCGACAACCCAGCAGAACTTTCTCTGTCTCTCATTCACTTCAGCTCTCTGTCAACATTTGCTTCTCCAAAGCATTTAAATAGCAATTCATCACAGGAGTATTCAATACAATAAGTGTTTTATTAACCGTGTCAATGTTAGCGCCCTGCTCAACTCTCTGACCTCACCACCCTTATGTAATCATAAAAGAGCAGATAATTAAATATAAAAGGCTTTTTTCAGTGTTTGCAGTGACTTGAGTACTGTGGTGAATGAACACTGCTCAGGCTTATTCGTTTGAAGCCTGAATGACTCTTTGAGTCACCCAGCGACCGCAGCACACATCAGGAAGCGTCTGCAGAGTGGTGACCACTGGTTACATGAGACAAAGAAAGGTTCCTGTCTCTCGTCGGTCTTCTGACTCGGACTCTGACTTGTCTCGACCCTGTGGGTCTTCTGACTCGGACTCTGACTTGTCTCGACCCTGTGGGTCTTCTGACTCGGACGATTCTGACTTGTTTCGGTCTCGTGGGTCTTCTGACTCGGACTCTGACTTGTCTCGGTCTCGTGGGTCTTCTGACTCGGACTTTGACTTGTCTCGGCCCAGTGGGTCTTCTGACTCGGACTCTGACTTGTCTCGGTCTCGTCGGTCTTCTGACTCGGACTTTGACTTGTCTCGGCCCAGTGGGTCTTCTGACTCGGACTCTGACTTGTCTCGGTCTCGTGGGTCTTCTGACTCGGACTTTGACTTGTCTCGGCCCAGTGGGTCTTCTGACTCGGACTCTGACTTGTCTCGGTCTCGTCGGTCTTCTGACTCGGACTTTGACTTGTCTCGGCCCAGTGGGTCTTCTGACTCGGACTCTGACTTGTCTCGGTCTCGTCGGTCTTCTGACTCGGACTTTGACTTGTCTCGGCCCAGTGGGTCTTCTGACTCGGACTCTGACTTGTCTCGGTCTCGTGGGTCTTCTGACTCGGACTCTGACTTGTCTCGGTCTCGTCGGTCTTCTGACTCGGACTCTGACTTGTCTCGACCCTGTGGGTCTTCTGACTCGGACTCTGACTTGTCTCGGTCTCGTGGGTCTTCTGACTCGGACTCTGACTTTTCTCAAACTTTAAGTTCTATCACAGTTGACTATCATTATGAACAACAGGATGAAGAATACTGAATGAGCATTGATTTGTTTCTTTGGTTTTGTTCTTGACTTGGTGTCAAGCCCATTTGGACTTGGTCTTGACTCAAAACTGCTCAGACCAAGACTTGGACTGGGACTCGACTCAAGTGCTCCTGACTGCAAGCTTAAAAGAATCAGTATGTGTTGGTGGAAGTCAGTCGTTGAGTGTGTGATGCGTTCAGGTTCGTCCCCAGACAGCTGGACAGCATCGCTTCTATATGAAAAATGTTCAGCTATTATTATTAAAACACACGTCCGGCGTGTCCTCAGTTCAGGGCAGCGGCCTGTCTGCTGTGTTTGTTCCTATAGAGTCCATTAGACCTCAGCTCATGAAATTACAGCATAAATGCGAGAGAGGGAGATTCTGGATGCCTAGCAACAACAGCTTGCTGTCTTCTCCCCCTGAATCTGACACACACACACACACACACACACACACACACACACACATCCCTGAGCCCCGTCCACAGAGGCAGAAATGTCACACCAGCCCAGTCGGCAGCCTGCAGCCTTTAGAGTCGACTGCTAATTTGGTCAATTAGGACACTGTTAATTTTGACAATTAAACCCTGTGTTCATTTGTCCAATTAAGTCCTATGCTAATTGATCGTCCAGGGGCAGAGTTGGGGGAGGCGGGGTCTAATTAGGTGGATGTCATCTGCCAAACGCTCACATTAACAAACACAGAGACGGTGAGGTTAATTGAAACAGCGCGTTAAGGAATTAACTGATTAACACACGGAGGTCAGCTGGACTGACAGCTGGACAAGGTGTGTATGACTTCCCAGGATGCACAGCTGCATGTGGAGATGTGATGTTTGTGTGCAGCCTTGATTGTGCGTTTGCTCGTTTATGTCCGTCCCCATGTATAACGATGTGTATCTTGACCTCGGGACTGTGTGTGTGTGTGTACATACTGAAGATTTAGAGCTCTGCAGTTCCTTCTCACCCTGATTTCCATTTGACCCACTGAGCTGCAGCGGCTCAAAGTCGCTGCAAAGGCACATTGAGATGCTACAGATAATTATGCCTGGACACCACCGAGTGTGTGTGTGTGTGTGTGTGTTGGTGGGACATTAAATCACAATCACAGGTTGTTTAACAGTGTCTTTCTGCTCAGGGGGTCGTTGCTCCTGATGGATTGATCACTCCGACGAGTTCTTCACCTTCTTGGTTCGCCCTGAAGGTGGAACAATCCTTTCTGAGTCCGTCTTCGTCCTCACATCCTCGTCCTCACGCTGCCGAACATAATCACACCATCCGGGTGTAGAGGCTGGTGAGGACACAGAGGTGGTGCACTCTTTCTCTGGGGATTTTGGGGGGGTTTTATCGAGTTCTGGTGCACTCGTCATATCAAAGCGTGACTCAACATGGAAATCTGACAGACGTGGAGCTGTTGGAGGGTGGATCTTTTTCTCTTGTGATGGATCTAGGCTAACAGTTTCCCCCAGCTTCCAGTCTTTGTGCTAAGCTAGGCTAAACACATCCTGTACCTCTCTCTGTACTCAGGGTCATAGCTGCTATTGAGATCCTTTGTAATATTTCTGGGAATTTGGGTTTTATGTCATTCATTCTACAACTGCACACATACCGTATATTACAAATGTTTTTGTAGATTAAGGATTTTTAAGTTGTATGTGTTTTAAGGCTGATTTTTGGCTAAATATCTTTTAAATAATTCGACAGTTTAGGCAAACATTAAAATAAATAAATAATTTAGCATTGTCCACCTGGTAGAGAGGCCTTTTTAGACCCAGATTTAGGGAGATACAATTTACAAAAAATATAACTGAATATATAAATTTATAACTAGAATTGGAAAATGTGGCATTTTAGAGAGTTTGGTTGGTGGGGTTCTGCAGTATTTCTAAATGTTGGATACAGACCAGGCTGGACTGGATGCACAGAGATGAAACTGATCATGTGACTCTGGAGAAGACAAGAGGATTTCTTAAAATAATCCTCTGAAACGCTTCAGACGCGTTGTAAACTGGACTTTACTCTTCCTCTTGCTGCTGCTCGCTGTCTTCTCCTGCGGTGCGTTCAGTGTGCGAGGAAGCGAAAGGAAACAACAGGCGCCGAGCCTGCTAGCGTAACTGACATTTCATTTAAATGTCAGTATAGTGATGGTGTCTCCGTCTCTTCATGGGCTTCTCATTCAGCTCCGGTCTTCAGGCCGCGCTGCTGCCGAGGAGACTTTAATTAATGATGATAATAGTAATTATTTTAAGAAAAAATGCGGAAAGAGTCACTCTGTCCTCTTTTATTTCTTTCTCTTTGTGCTGCCCTTTAATCTGTCACTCATTTCCACACACACACACACACGTTTGTTTCACCATCCCCTGGGGGACCGTCATTGACATAATGCTTTCCCTGTAACCTGAACCCTAAAACCAAGTCTTAACCCTCAGAAAGCCGTCTCTACCCGTGGGGACACAAGTCCTCATGGGTTAGTGTGCATTCAGGTTAAACACACACACACACACACACACACACACACACACTCTGCCTGGTAAACCTCCGTGCAGATGCTGCGATATAACTCGAGGTGTGTCCTCGCGTTCTGCAGCCGTCACCTAGAACATCAGTTACTCCGTCACTTTGGGTTCATGTTAGCATGTCGGCGTGACAATAACACACACACGCACAAACACACACACACTCCTATAGACTTACATTTATCCACATGCAGCTAATACCCACACACACACTGCAGCAGGAGCTGTGACAGCTTTGCAACACAATAAATCTTTGACACACACTTTGCTGACGCCACACAGCGCAAACTGTCACACACTGTCAAACACAAACACATGTTCACACACACACACACACACACACACACACATATATACTCACACACATATATACTCACACTAACATGTCAGCACAATGACGAATGTATATACAAACACAGATATACTGCACACACACACTCCTGTAAAAGCCACATACAGTATTTCTTAAAGCAACACGCCGACGTTTTGTGCTTCTGGCGGATGTCAGGCTGAATTTGGGGGAAATGTGTCTAAAAGGGTCGCGAGACATCTATAATATGTTCATTTGATGATGATGATGATGGTGCAGCCATGTTGGGTTCTGTTTGTGATGTTCATGGAGAGAATCCGAAGGTGCAGCCGATGTGCGGTGAGTGTTGTTTCTGTTGGCTTCCTCAGACTGGGACCTGGAGGTGACAGGGACGAAAGTCAGCACCTCTGAAGCTGAGGCCATGGCTCTCTGGTTTGTTATACAACTCTTATTTGTCACTTTTCATTTGAACAACTCAGGAGACATATTTAAACGACATCACGTGTCCCCGTCTCTCTGATGGTCTTTTTGCTCCGCCTTCCAGTGTGGACGTTCAGAACAGCTATAAACACATTCGGTTTCTGACGCCGTTCGAGCTACACGCCGTTCGAGCTACCGCTTTTCTATTACAACCCGGCCAGCAGGCTGTGTTCAGACCGTAACACAACGCAGCCCCTCATTCCTTTGAATGAGACCAGTCTGGCAAAGTAGCGGGGCAAAAAAAGTCAGGGGTCGTCGAGCAGAAGAGTTGAACCTGGCTCAACCGCAACACGACGGCACCCAGCAAGGCGCTGCGGTGGCCGGTCATATGTGTGCAAACGCGTATTGCTGGTGGATTTCTTTGTAACGTGAACGCCGTATTTCTACTGTTTACCTGATGATCGTCACAGAAAGCCTGAGCTCTTGATTTACTGGTCGATCTTTGCTCCAACCCTCACCTACGGTCAAAGAGCTTTCACAAACACAAGTCTTCTGCGCTGGGTGGCTGGGCTCACCCTTAAAATGTGTTCTGTTCTGACAGAGAGCCAAGTGTTATTTCTTTAGTATTTTTTTCCAGTCTCTCCTTTATCCTCTCATCTCGTAACATTGTAAAGAGTGCGGTCTAGACCTGCTCTATAGGAAAAGAACTGAATTGAATCTCTGTATGTTAATGAAGCAGATTCATGAAGCCTCGGGATGAGTTTTGATGAATTTTGTCAAATTTATGCCTAATCTTGTTTCTTTCCGTAGACTTTGTTTGCAATCACGCCTCTAAGTTTCTGTTTTCTGTCAGAATTCACCTGTGGAGACAGGTGAGGAGCTCAGACGTCCAGAAGATCTCAGCAGAAGCATTTCTCAGTGCTGCTGCTGTTGGTGATGCAGTGAAGAGTACAACTTAATTAAATTAAATAAACTATTCTTTATTTTATTAAAACCCCCAATTTGAGAAGAACTTGCCAGGAAATATTTGGGAACATTAGTGTTCTAGTGTCATTTCATAAGAACATCAGATCTGCCAAAATATGTAAATTACAAACTCGGTTGTTTAAACTCGGCCATTTTTACAGTATTCTGATCCGGCGACATGTGACTTGTTTTTTCTGTAAGATTTCCTTTAGCAATGCAAATGAACTTCACTTATCACAGAGAGCTTTCATGTCTCGCTGGCAGTCATTTTGTCAGAGTCAGATTTGTCTTCACTTGTTCTAACCTGGTATTTATCTCGGCCTTTTGTTCCTTCTCTCCTGTTTTGTTTCCTTCAGGGTTAATAATCATTTTCATTTGAAAGCCTTGATGTATTTGAGAGTTAATGTCAGTGTAATTTTCTAATCAAATGCTCTTAATGTGCCTCAAACAGGCATCAGAGTGACAAGTGAGACGGGAGCTTTTACCTCAGCTGCACTTTGGATCAGATATTTTTGCCCTGAGACAGTTCGGAGAAAAGCTACGGATTCTGAAGCATTGGTTCAATTGTTTGACTTTGTCCTGCTACAAAATTGCCAGCAAGCCTTCCTGAAGACTCTCTGTCCTCGACCAGTTCATGTTTACCCTTCTTGCTAGAAGTAAACATTACTGTTTTTTCTCCTGTTTTCAACCGCAAAGCATCCCATGTGTCCTCCACAGCGTCCCACGGAGGACATGACTTGTGTGTCCACATGAGTGTTTAACAGCCAGATGTGAGGATGACCACGTTAGGAGATGAGTGAGCAGACGGGGAGCGAGGGCGACGGTGGATGTGCGCCTCAGGAAACCCACCGGGAAGAAAGAAAGCAGAGACCCTGCGTGCATAACACCCGACTCACGGGGGGCAACGACCAAACACACTCCTCCACACAACCCAGCAAGAAACCCCCGGCTCTGGAGACAAGCGAGACCGCTGTGCTGTGCATCATGCGGCCTGACGAGACCTCAACCAGCAGGTTCACTCACGGAGACAAACACAGAGACGACCGACATCCATGAGCTGTCGTCACCAGTCTTAGCTGCAGCATGTACAATAGAGTTTTTAGTGCAGTGATTTCAGTATTTGTTGCTTATTTCTTAAACTTGATACATTTGAAAATAGGATATAAAATATAGAAACTGTGTCGACTCGTTTTTTTATTTGGTCAAACCTGATTTAAAATGTACAGCAAAAAAATGGAGATAAATCTTGCGGCTACTTCAGCGTGTCCTGAAGGCACCACAGGCTGCCGTGGCACCCACTTTGGGAACCAGATAGTCCAGTTTGATCATCTTCTTGGTTCTTGATCCGAGAAGATCCAGTCAGTAGTGGTGGTGGGCGGTGTTTTCTCTTTCATTTTGAATATCTGCTGAATTTCCAGAACTTTTGAGGACATTTTTCCCCCGAAGCTGTGTCTACATGTAACTCAACATGATCTTTACAGTTTTTAGGTTGGCGTTCTCGCAACTTCTACTGCTGAAGTCTTTGGAAGGCACTAACCTTAACCGTTTATAACCCAAAGCATTTTCATGGGCAGAGCTGGTTGGAGGTGGCAAACAGCTGCCTGGCAGTCTGAGTTCAGGGCTAAAGAGTCAATGCTCCATCCACTGTGGCAAGAAATCGTCAGACTGCTTTCAACCTTTGGGGTTTTGACATAAAAAGGGGTCTGAAATTGAGACATAAATCAAGGAGAAAATAGAGACATAATGGGAGAAAAAAGAAAGAGAAAGAGAAAGCAACAGCAAGGTTTTGAAAGTTTGAGTGGCATCCTTTCCTCCCTGTTTAACATCTCTTTCATCCTCCATTTGCTGTTTCATTCTCATTCTTTGGTCTTTGTTTTCTCTCCCTCTCTGTGTCCTTCTGCCCACCCTGCAGTCACACACAGCCGAACGCCACTTTAAACTTTTATGCTGCTAACAAACAAAGGAAATGGCTTCAGACGGAGTGTCGCAGGGTTTGACATTGGGCGATGGGAGGGATGAAAAGAGGAAGAAAACATCAGAAAGGAGGAGGACGGGGGAAGAGAGGGTTTATGTTGGTAATGACGGAGTGTTGCAGTGGTGGTCAAACACAATGCATAAAATGATTAAAAATCATCAGTTTTAAAGGTCATGTATGAAGTTTCTGCTTGTATCTTTCTGATTTCAATCACTGCAGTTGGTTTTTCAGCATTTTTTCTTTACTGCATAAATATTCTGGAACAAAAGCTATCTGAATATGACAAGTTTGTAAAGAAAATAACAAGCTGTAACTGTGGCAAATATTGTTTTACCAACAGATCCTCATACCTAAACGGTCTCCTGGATGAAAGGCCTGTGTTTGTTTGACCCATCCACCACCCCAACCACACTCCCAACGCGGACTTTGTCGCTCTTTATACAGCGTCACCTGACTTCCTTCTCTGCTCCCGTCATAATTACTACGGCAACTAGAGGCCTAACAATAAACGAAATATGGGTCGTAATAAGCTGCTTTCACAATCGACCTATACAGTCTGGTGAGGACGGGCTGGTTTTACTGTCTGTTTCAGATATTTGACCGGCTGGAAGAGTCTCACGTTTGTTTTGACTGAAAGGAGTCAAAGCCTAAAATAACCACAGAGAAGGTTGGGGTTATGCTCGGCAGTGGTTCAGTTTAGAGGTATACATTGGCCATCTGGGTTCACCTGTTAGGGCTTCTGATTTAAAAGTGGGTGGAAACAGTGAAACAGTGAATGTAAAGTCTGAAATTCAAATGCCCTGTGAAGGTGGCTATCAGGACCAGGTCGGGGTGGTGAGTGAGACAGAAGATTGTGTTGGATTTGGGATGAAAAGTCTGGAAGACTTAGAAGTCAAAAACCATGACATAGGAGGAAACTTGGGGAGAGGAAATTCAAAGAGTGATACCAGCTCATGAAAAGCCCGTGAGAGAAGAGCAGCACAGAGTTCTAGGAGCAGAGAAGACCAAACCTGTCTGTGGGGGAAGGAGCCAGCAGGGCTCACTGCAGGGCACACAGCAGACCAGCAGACTGCAGGGCACACAGCAGACCAGCAGCAGACCAGCAGACAGCAGGGCACACAGCAGACCAGTAGCAGACCAGCAGACCAGCAGGGAACACAGTAGACCAGCAGCAGACCAGCAGGGCACACAGCAGGGAACACAGCAGACCAGCAGACAGCAGGGCACACAGTAGACCAGCAGGACACACAGTAGACCAGCAGCAGACCAGAAGCAGACCGGCAGACCAGCAGGGAACACAGTAGACCAGCAGCAGACCAGCAGGGCACACAGCAGGGAACACAGTAGACCAGCAGCAGACCAGCAGACAGCAGGGCACACAGTAGACCAGCAGCAGACCAGCAGGGCACACAGCAGGGAACACAGTAGACCAGCAGCAGACCAGCAGACAGCAGGGCACACAGCAGACCAGCAGGACACACAGTAGACCAGCAGCAGACCAGAAGCAGACCAGCAGACAGCAGGGTGCACAGTAGACCAGCAGCAAACCAGCAGACAGCAAGGTACACAGCAGACCAGCAGACAGCAAGGCACACAGCAGACCAGCAGCAGACCGGCAGACAGCAGGGTACACAGTAGACCAGTACACAAATCAGTTTTGAGTCTAGATTTAAAGATTGAGGACTCCCCTGACTTGTTTTCCAGGGTTGGAGAGATACTGTACCTTATGAATTTCAGATTTTCCAGGATGTGTTGGGAGGTCTGTTTCAGATCTCCTGTAGACACACACACCTTTACACCATCACACACAAATACTGCATGCGGAGAGACTCAAAAAACACACCTCAGCACACTCAGTCTGATCCCCCCTTTTTAAACACACACACACACACACACACACACACGTGTCCTGGAATACTGTGTGTTTTCCTGCCTGGTTGACAACACACTCCAGGGATGAGGCTGCTTCACACAATTTAATGAGGCTGCTGCAGCATGCTGATGAGATGGAAAGCAGCATTCAAGACTATCTAGACATCTAGACATTTTGTTAGTAGCACTTCATACCTTTTGCTGGACCTCTGTGTACATCCATGAGGCGTAACATCACTTTACAGCATATCAGAATGTAACAATTGCTTAATAAGAGGGAAGAGCTAAGAAAATATGTGCAGAATAGACAAGTTGGAGGCACTAAAGGTCAGCCATGTCTCATGGAGTTTGTTTAACATCTCAACATAAAGTGTGAACATGCATCCCAGAAACATGAAGCTGAACGGGACCCAGAGGGATGAAGACCGTGTTGTTGCACGACGCTCTTGTTGCTGTTTTTTCCAGCTGCAGCGCCTCATGACCGGATGCTGGGAGGTAGCAGGTCGTGCATGCAGAACTAATCTCAAAATCTCCTTTGCATGTAAAATGCATGAGAGCCTGGCTCGCTGGGTGTTTGTGATGATAACTGAAGGTAACCTGCAGCCTGTCTGATGTGCTGTTGTGGGAGTTGGAAGCCGCCAAAACAAACTGTAAGAAGCATGAAGCTGTGAGCAGCACTGAGGCTGACGGTTTACTTTTCTTTGAATTAATTCATTGCTTGGCTTGATACTTCATGCAAAAAGCAGTTAGTTCCATTTTTTAATACTTTATTTATCGGTTGACTCCTTTGAATTACTCACATTCATTGGTTTAGAAGAGATTGTTGACCCAAGCCCACGTTACCAGCAGACGTCCAAACACTGACAGACTACAAACTTCACAATTAAAATTCGCAGTTTGAGTCGTGTGAATTGATCGAAGGATTCTGTTTTAAGATCAGCAGATTTCATTTCTCCCAACATTTAACAGAAGGTCCAAGTTAGGTCCAAGTTCAAGTCAGGTCAGGCTCTAATTACTCTTAATTCATCTTGTCGATCTGCTAATTTCATTAAAATCAGTGTTGGCTAAAATGCTGACGCTAAAGCTAGCACGACGTTAAGCATTACGATAATCCTCAGCTTCTGAAATGTAGAGTTAGGGTGTATCTGTAACTGTACTTGTGGCTGGGAAGATTTTCCTTACGTATGTGAAACTTGGTGCTTCATAACAAACCAAACAAACATGGATGCTTCAGGTCAGCCAAAGTCCATCATTCAAACTAATTAAACCTACATTTAATTATAGTGCTTTATTGCCAATGTAGGGTATTCTTAACACTCACACACCCAATCATGCAGTCATCAGATGATGATCAGATGATGTGAGTGTAAACAGGAATCTTTGCCACCCTCCATCCCACATGATGTGACCTAGCTCTAGTGTTAGCATTTTAAGGGCTCGTTTTGAGGCTTTGAAGCTTCCATGAAGGCAGTTTGGGTCGATCATTATGAACCTACTGTTCGTTTCGTTTCCATCAGTGTTCTTATTGTTGTCTGTGTTGCTGTGTGCACTTTAGCTCCCGTCTCAGCCTGCTCCTGACTCACTTACCTCTCGACATTAAGTGTTACTAAATATGAACTGAATATTATAATGCAATCAACCAAAGTCACAAGTGCCGCTGATGCTATTGTGTTTATGTGCGTGTGATCAGTATGTAGATTGGTAGTGAAGTAGCTGCTGTTTTATTGCCTGAAGATCAAACACTATAACTAACCCTGACACACACACTTATGAAAATACACAACTGACCAGTCGATTGCAAAGACTGTGAGATCTCAGAAACCACAGAGGAAGAGTGGATGAGGTTTCTGTGAGTCCTCTAACTTCAACAACACACTGCATCGTTTGCAGCTGCCCTTCACAACGTTTCTCTTTTAATCTATAACTGAAATACTGTTCAGGTCACCTTTTACCCAAAACCAACTCTTCTCATGTAACATTTTGTGTACAAGCTCAGATTTGCTTGTAGTCTCTATGAAGCTCGACCAGACCAGCTTTTATATAATCTACAAATAATTGTAGTTCCATCGTCTGACAAAAGTTCGAACAGACGTCTGCACTCCTTTCCTCAAACTCCTCCTTTTCTTCCTGTTTTAATCTCTTCTTCTCTCCTCGGCCCTCCTCCTCTCCCTCACTCTTCACCTCAATTATCTTCTCTTTCACCCTCATCCATCAGGGATCGATGTGGCTCAACTCACTGGCTCTTTTTCTCTCTCAGATCCAAACTATTCAATAGAGGCAGAAATGCCGTCCCATTACCGAGGACGTGTCCAAGGTCCTGCGCTCGGCCAGGTCAGAGTGTTCAAGATGAGCGCAAAACTAAAAAAATCTAATCTTCTTCTAACGGACTGATGTTCTCAGGCCAAACAGAACCGGTCTTACGCTGTGGGAACATTCAGGAATTTGAGAGCACTGAATTTTGCAGTTACAATAAACAACAGATTTTTATTATTATATGATATATTTTGATGCTTTTATTTTCCATCTGTATGAAGTAGTTTGACCAGATTACTTTTGCTCTGAGTGATTTTACTTGACATGAATTGCAGTTAATAGTTGGGCAGAAAGGTCGGTGTCCTGAGCTGTTATGTGGCTCTTAGTGTTGTTTTGTCGTTTGTGTTTCTCTGTGTTTAACTTCACTTCTTCTGCAGCAAATGGCCGAGGTGCTCTCTGTGGAGACATTTTTAGCCATGATGTCGGGCTGAAATTAATGATTATTTTCATTATTGATTAATGGTTTAGTTTATACAACTTCAAAAAACAGTGAAAAGTACCCATCCCAGACTCTGGACTCCCAGAGTCCAAAATAACATCTTCAGTTGTCTTGTTTTGTCCAACCAACAGTCCGAAACCCAAAGATATTCAGTTAACTGTGATATAAAACAGAGAAAAGCAAAAAAACTCTCACTTTAGAGAAGATGGAACCATTACACTTCTGGCATTTTGCTTGAAAATTGACTTAAATAATTTATCGATTATCAAAATAGTTGCAGATTAATTGACGATTCTGTCAATCTGTCGATCAACTGATCGATGAATGGACTAATCGTTTCAGCTCTAATCTCAGCAGCTGCTGGACTGTGATGAGACGTGCTTCATCGTTCATGCTCCCCTCAGGATGAACTGTAATAACTCTGCTGATCCTCTGACTTTCCATCTAGCGCCACCATCAGGTCGACACGTTAACGTGTCCGACACTTTGGTTTCTGACCAAACACCTGCAGAGCTGCTGAACAAGGGCACCAGCTGTATGTGGTGGAGCACCAGCCGCAGAAAAAACCAACACAACAGAGGCATCATGAGGGCACATAAATGACCTATATGGCACTGTATTGAGATCTTAGCAGAATCAGCTCCAGAACACATTAAAAGTCATCGTCATCCTTTGTGATTGACTCGCCAACAAAAACCATACGTAAACCACTGCAGTGATTGTTAATTTAGATGGAAAACATTCACAGTATGAGAGAAATATTAACGTGGGATCTCTTTCACAAAAGTTACTTGTGAGCTCTGCTTACATGCAGATTACAAAATCACAAATTGTTGCTTGTAAATTGCAGATAAATTTGTTCACACAAGAATAACTTTTGTTTTGATTAGTGAAGCGTATTGTAAGTGCTGTGTTTGATTGCATTAGAATTACAGATGTACCTAATAAACTGATAACTGATCATGTTGTGCAGACAACAATATGTTCCCAGTCACATTATGGGGACTCGCCTCCAAATTAGGGACAAAAAGCTGATCCCAGCAAGGTTACATTTCAGGGCTGAGACTTGCTTTGGGTTAAAGCTGCATTAACTGAATTTTTGGCCACTAGAGGGCAAACTGTAAACTCAACATCTACTTCCACCTCCAGCAGCTACGGAGTCACATGACGCTTCATCAGGAGGCGTGTCAGAGTCACATGACGCTTCATCAGGAGGCGTGTCTGTGTCTCCTGATGGACGTCAGTCCGGTCTTCTCTCTGTCAGCTCCGTGTTTGGTCTCCAGCAGCTGCTGAGGGAAACATCTGGCTCTTTAGCAGCTAGATGCTCCGCTATGTTCAGCAGCTGCTCTCTGACTGCGTCTGGCTGCTGTTTGCTGCTGAGCAGGTAGCGTTCAGAGGCTTCATCAGAGATTGTTTGATGAAACAATGTGCCGCAAAACCAAAACTAGGAGTTTGATTAATTGTTAATGTAAAAAATATTGAAAATTGCACCTTTAAGTTGTCTCCACAAAATTAATGTAAGTCAATGCAATGTCCTCCTGAGTGACAACAAGTGTATGTAGGTGTACATATATATATATATATATATATATATATATATATATATATATATATATATATGTATGTGTGTGTGTGTGTTAGTATCTTTCCATCAGAAACACGCGGCTGCTGCTTCATTCAGCTCTTCAATATTGCAGCTCTGTGTTTGCACTCGCAGCAGGAGGTCTGCCGTCGCTCTCTGCATGCAGCTCGCTGCGTCTCAGCTGCAGCACTTCATCAAGCCGCTCCATCCTTTCTAAACATGCAGAGTCTACCATCACATTTACATGCACATGAAAGACTAAAATTACTGCCAGTAATCAGGTCAAGGCAGGAGATCAGGTGATGTGTTTTGGTTTGCTGCCTTCAGGCCTTTTCACACCAGCTCCAGTACTTTCATATGAAAAAACACATGTTGGTTTTTTTAAAAAGATGTTCTGCATACAGAGTCTGGAACTGTGTTGCTTTTTTAAAATTCAAAAAACCAATTGGATCTCACTAAAAATATGAATTAAAGATGTTTTTCCTGCTGTGCATCTTTATTACAAGTAATTTGCAGCAGCCGTGGTGTGAAAGACTATTACTAACAGACTCTAAGATGAATTACTCTAAACTCTGTTTGCATACAGGTAGGTGACATTTGTCCTCTAAACCTGCTGCATTGTGATTAAGATTTAATGTTACAGAAGAAACCAGATTTTTTACATAATGCCCATTCGCATATAGCTAGTGTTGCTGATCAAACTTTGTCCAACAGGTTATCCTCGCTATGAGGCCGTACACGGTTACTGACTGTCCCTTCGCTGCTGCCGGCCTGTTTTCTTAGCCATGTCCACTTTGATCCAGACTGAAATGTCCTGACAACTACTGGATGGAATGGCACAAAATTGTGGACAGAGATTCATGGTCCCCAGAGGTGTCATGGTTTGAGGGTTTATGCATGTTATTTCCTCTTTTATTTTGAAAGACTCTCCTTCCCTCATGTGTCTGGTAGTTTTGCTTCCTGTCTTTGTTCGCTTTTCCCGCCAGTTTTGATTGTTTGCTCCGCCCTGATTAGTCTCACCTGTGTCTCGCTGTCTCCCTTCACCTGAGTGTATTTAGTCTGTGTGCTTCGCTGGTCTCTGTGTGAGATCGTCTTTGTTTCCTGAGCATTCTGTTGTTCATCTTCTGCTTCTCCTGAACCTTGCCTGGACTTTGTATTTGGACTTAGCTTGCTACCTGTCGCATGTGTTTGCCTTTGTTTGGACTGGCCCCCTTATTTCGACCACTGCCTGCCTGACATCGGTGAAAGCTTTGGTGCTTATTTAAATCATTGACCTGCACCTGCTCTGCCTCAGTGTCTGCATTTTTTTATTTGGTTTATCTAACGGTTTGGTTTTGTTAACACGTCTTTTTGTTTTTCTACCTTTTGAGTCACTTTTGGACGTCACAGGATTTATCAACAACGTGTCATGAGACAGAACTTTTCCCTCCATGTTTCTGGATTATGTTGCGTCAGGAAGCTGTGTTTTTCCCAGGTGATGGAAACTACCGTTTCTAATTCACATCGTAGTTTTTTACTGCAGCATTTCAGAAGTTTGCATACAATACTTGTGACAGCTTGATGAAATCATCAACACAGAGGGAGAGCAGAAGAAACTTCTTCTTCTTCTTCTACCCTCCCTCCGTCTCTTACAAGGCCACTGGCACGTCTTATAGACTGTTACATAAAGCTGTTATATAAGCAGCTGACAGACTGGCAGGGCGACCGAGCTATAGTATGACTGAGGAGAGAGAGGGGTGTAGAAGAGGAATAGGAAAAAGATGGAGAGGGATGGAAAAAGAGGAGGTGGACAGAAAAAGATGGGATGGAGAGATGGGTAGAGGAGGAAGAGAAACCAGCAGTGTGTTCACATTTATTTGTCTTCTTTCTGCAGAAACCTGATTTCTTCACTATCATGTAAACAAGCACAATCTTTAGAGAAACCAGATTAACACAGGTGGATTTCTGCTGGAGAAGCCTGGTTCTGACCATGTAGACACTTAATCTGGTTTCTAACTGGGGTTTTAGAGTGAGCATGTGCAGGACAAAAAGACCTCACCTCCACCTGGGATTAACCTATGATCCGTATCTGAGCAGAGACCTTTGCATTTACCGCTGGTATTGATAAGAGTTCACATCTCAATATGCAGATCAGATGGGCAGTGCTGGAGGACTTCCCTCTCAAGGGAGGGAAGGGTCACATATAAGGAGAAGTCCCAAAATGGCAACAATCATTTTCTCCTTTACAAACATGTTGTGTTTTAGGAAAAGTGGTCTGATGTTTGGTACAAACATAACGTCTCATGAAAAACAACTACAGTCTGACGGGAAGCAGAACTGAAAGTCAAAGATCTCTGTGTGCACAGTTGCATCCATGCAGCAGTTAGCTTAGGTTGACAGTCGCCACACAGCAGTCTCTCGGACTCACTTGAGGTTAATATGTCTCTCACGTCTCAATACAAATAATCTTCGCTCAATACAACATCGTAACAGCTAACAACAGGCTCACTGTCACGGCTACAGGCCCGCTGCTTAACACGGTCGACGCGGCCGCTAATAAAACACATACTGTAAACAACAAAGTTAGCATACACTTTGTCGCAGCACAGTGGACTAAATAATATCTGCAACATGTAAACATAACAACTTTAGGTTGACAATGGCGAAACCACGCGAGACTTCCCTCTGACTCCCCCTGCTGTCTGACAGTACTGACACCTGCTGGTGATTCACTGGTACTACCGACTAACAATGACACTGGCAGTGAATAAAACTGTACCCTAACTTTTAATAATGAATGGACACTTTCTTTCCATAAACACTTTATGGAGACTTTCTTCACATTCAGGAAATGACTCAATAAACAGCACGACTAACCACATGCTGGTTCAATACCACCAGCTGTAGAAACAGGTTCACTGGTCTCCCCGAAGACAAAAGACTCAAGACAAAAGATGGAGTTTCATCTTTTATTGCTCATTAAATGATGCTTCACTTTTTAGTGAAATGTCTTCTTCTGGATGGATGATTATAAAACACGTTTGGGACCTTTGATGTGTCAGATTCGATTTGTGTTTAGGACAGAAGACAGAGTTCTTTGTTTAAAATGTAATGTTTTGAGGGACTGTTGGTTTGGCTCTGCACATACGATTTGTTGATAATAAGAATAGAATATCACCGACCTTATCATTATCATTAATACTTCCTCCACTTTGCTACTTAACTTTTGGACCCAAAAACAACAGGAGGACACAGAGAAAAAGCAAAAGCATAAAAGGAGGATTTTATTTGTAGTAAAATGTGCTTACGCTGCTGCTGCTATCATCACTCCATCTATTATTACTGATATATCTGTCTGCTCTGTGTAGCTGTGCAGTCATGTTCATGTGTGTGTGTGTGTGTGTGTGTGTGTGTGTGTGTGTGTGTGTGTGTGTGTGTGTGTGGGCGGAGGAAGATGTACGCTTTCTACATCCTAGGGCAAACTTAGTGTGAGCAAGTGTGTATGAGACGGAAAGAGACCATGTGAATATTACATCCCCAGGCAAGTTAAATCTGTGTGTGTGTGTGTGTGTGTGTGTGTCTGTGTGTGTCTGTGTGTCTGTGTGTGTGTGTGTGTGTGTGTGTGTGTGTGTGTGTGTGTGTGTGTGTGTGTGTGTGTGTCAGCAGTGTGTGTGTGTGTCTGTGTGTCT
>NC_058060.1:26252451-26279951 GCF_020085105.1 Siniperca chuatsi
TCCGCAGCAACACCAGCCGAGGCTCATGGGTAATGTAGTGTTTAGGAATCCTTTATAGCAAACTGATCTTTCAGAAACAAAGTGTAAATAAGTCACACTGGTGATCACAACATAAAGTTACACTCCCGTGTTTCTGTGACGAGGAACACATCTTCGTCATCACACTCCTCCAACACTGTCGGACTCACGACGGACAGTTTTAAAAAGGATCGGTATCAATGCAGCAGAACCAGAGACATCGGTTCAGACTCGCGGACTTCAACTCAGAGTCAAACTCCCGAGGACGGGCGGACGCCGTGCGGTCGATATGTAATCTTGCTGACGCCGCCAGCTCGTTGACAGTTAGATGCAGTCAAAAGATACGCCTGTTGTCCAGTCTGGAATGTATATTAAACCAAACTAAATATAGATATAGAAATACATTCATTTTCATGTATATACATTTATTGATTGTGGTGACATCTGTACGCGAGGAGCCACACGTCCTCAGCTCTGTTGTTAAACTGTCCAATGAAAACACGGAGCTTCTTTTCACCTTCAGACAAACTGATGCGGCAGCAGCAAATATTGGATTTCATCTCTCAGACCAAAGTGTATCTTCCAAAAGGAATTACATCATATATCAAAGCTCTACGGAGACCCCAGAGCCGGCGGTAAATACCAAACAGGCTGCCGAGAGCAGACTGTTCTCCCCGGGAGGATGACCATGGATGCTGACTGAAAGCTGACCACGTGTTAGAAATCTAAACGGTTACAACCAAAACTTAACACACGTGACATAACGTGACACAATAAGAGTCGTAAGATGAAACTTATAACAGCTTTGAGTCTGGCCCACAATCTGCACCATCGCCGCTGGTTGGGGCAAAATGCATTCTGGGATACTTGGCTACGTCACGCTCTGATGGAGCGAGTGAACACTTGTGGTCATTTGGACTGAACTTGGGACCGACGACGTTTCACAAGAGTCTCAGACAGGGATGCATGTTAGGAAACATTCTTCTTCCTTGTCAAAACCTGCCGCCTACATTACCCACAATGCAACTCTTCCTCCGACAGCTGGGTGTGAGATTGTTATGCTAGTAGCGGCTAATGTAGCCTGCAGCAGAGACGAGCAGCGGTCTGCTGAGCTCGCTGCGTTCTGACTCCACACCAACACCTTTGTTCATCGTCACACCTGAAGCCTTCAGCCCCGACGCTGACTCGAGTGACATCACCAGAGGACATTTATCGGACAGCTCTGAGACACTGAAGGCTTCAGCCCCGACGCTGACTCGAGTGACATCACCTGAGGACATTTATCGGACAGCTCTGAGACACTGAAGGCTTCCTTTAAAATATTAATACTGCATAAGACAGAGACAGAAAAATGACAGTAGAGAGAGAGACTCGGTCTGCTTAGCCCTAACAGCAAAATGTGTGTGTGTGTGTGTGTGTTTGACCATGACACACACACACACACACACACACACACACACACACACACACACACACACACACACTCACTCAGGAGAGCTTTCTGTCTCTTACCAGTTTAATCTGTGTCAATATTGAACAGAATGGAGGCAATCATCTCAGCCAAACTAAAGAAGCTCTGGCACATTCCCAGCTAATCACACACACACACACACACACACACGCGCGCACACACACACACACACACACACACACACACACACACACACGCGCGCGCGCACACACACACACACACACACACACACACAAGCTGCTACCCCAATTAATGGCTGAAACCCTTCTTCTGTTCTGTGTGCTGTCCAAAGAGACAAACAGTGTGTCTGACAGGGGAACGCAGTGTGTGTGTGTGTGTGTGTGTGTGTGTGTGTGTGTGTGTGTGTGTGTGTGTCAGCAGCGAGCACACAGTCTTCATCCTGTAATGAATCCGTCTGGGAGGCGACAAACACAAGAGTTAAATTCATCAAACTGGACCATTTAACGTCCCGCTAACTGCTCGTTGTCCTCCATTCGTGATGACGATGTTTCACGTTTCCGTTAAAATACCACAAAGAAACTATTTTATATATATCTTCGGACCGTTCGGTACAGGACGTTCGGTTCGGTACGCGACTTCCTCAGACCGGTTCGCCCCGTGACCCAAACTGTTACCGTCAACACAGTCTGTTTATGTCGACCACTCGCCGCCGCGGAGCATAAATTCTAGAGCGCGAGTTTTACCTGAAAGTTTTGGCAGAGCACCAGTTGCTGTCTGAGCCCGGTTAGCTCGGTTAGCCCGGTTAGCTCATGTAGTGTCGCTGCCTCCGAATGGTCAACCCAAATGAGAGACCAGAGCTGGAGGATCCTCCCTGACTTTTAGATCCTCGGTTTGGGGGCGTTACAGTTTCCGGTTAGTTACGACGGTCAGCTATGAGAGTCAAACTGTACGCCGACACGGTCCAACTGAAGTCGTGGAAACAGGACGGCGAGTCCTCGTCCCCTCAGCGTTCAGGCAGCCTCTCTCTGCAGATTCAGGCCGAGCCGAATCGACAGCTGATGCTGTGGGAGAGTTCATCGCTGAGGATGTGCGACCGGTCGTAGAGAAGACAGGATTATGGTCAGAGTGCTTGAGCCCCGCACAAGCTGCAGCTGATCAGGATTTATCAACGATACGATGGAGCGCTACTGACATTTGTACCATGACACTCCTAATATCATGTAATCAGACATATGTCTTCATGTCTTTAGCAAAACTCATTGATTAAAGATGTAACGTATTTATAGTGTGCAAGAAAAAAGATACAGACACATAACCTGTTTTTATCAAATCCAAAAACATCAAAATTAAACAATTGCAGTTTTCAGTCACCTGTTCAGCAGAACGTTTCAAGGTTTTGTCAAAACATTTCGTCAAATGTCAAATATTGTCCGTCTTAAATCATCTTTCATAGCACAGAAGAAAATCAAACACTTCCTGTTGCACGCAGCTCACGCAATCTGTCAGCTTCGTCAGCCAGAGGAAGAATATCTGCTCTTCAGGTCGATCACACAGACGCATCGCTACAGGCCGCTTCAAAGACGCCTCGGCAAATCACGTGGGGCAAAACAGCCGGTGCACCTGTGGAGCGGGGCTGCCGGTGCACCTGTGGAGCGGGGCTGCCGGTGCACCTGTGGAGCGGGGCTGCCGGTGCACCTGTGGAGCGGGGCTGCGTGCACAACCGGCGATCAGAAACAGATAAACTCACAGCCTCATTTCAAAGAGATGGATAAACTGAGTTTACTTGGGTTTACGCCCCGCTACGCCCCACTACGCTACGCCCCGCTACGCCCCTGCTCCGTAGCTCTCTCGCAGTCCAACAGCTAACTATCTAGCTAGCTAGCCTATTTATTGGCACCACCAGAGAGATTCACCTGGCTGCTCACGCAACTCCATGAATGCGTTTGCCGATGTCAGAATAACGGGGTGACCTTGAATTATATAGTTAATCGTAATTAAATACAGCTGATATCAGCCTCTCGTCTGCATTCGTCCCACTGTTCCTATCACATCCACCGGCATCCAAACAGGAAGAAGGTGGTAAATTAGTAAAGCCCGCCTTTTGCTTGATTTGATTGGCTGCCGGGGCCAAGCATGACATTGATGACTCTGCGCCTTGCAGTGCAAAGTTGGACATATTTTAACTTTCGTGCGCGTCTAAAAAGCGCAAGAAAAACACAACGCGTGGTGCCACAGAGGAGCGCACGCCGAGCACACCGTACCATAGGAAAACAACGGTTGTAGCTTAGATATCACACACACACACACACACACACACACACCACCCACAGTGTATGTGTGTGTGCAACCAGCTTTCTGTGATAGAAATAGTAACACTTGTACATTTGTATGCATGTAGGGCAGTGTGTGTGTTAGTGTGTGTGTGCATCAAGGCGAGATACTGTATGTCTGCTGTTTTGTCTTGTAGAATGTCTTCAGGGCATGATGTGTGTGTGTGTGTGTGTGTGTGTGTGTGTGTGTGTGTGTGTGTGTGTGTCTGAGTTATAATAATGATTCCATCAGTTGTAAAAGCTTGTTGGGGGTTTAAATTCACCGTTTGGCAGAAATACCTTATCTCCCCTCTGGACTACACGCACACATACACACACACACACACACACACACACACACACACACACACACACACACACACACACACACACACACACACACACACTGCTGTCTCTTCATATCTCTCTGTCTGTCAACCCTCCACAGTCTGTTTACAGACAACAGCGTGCCTGGCAGCAGTGATAGTAGGTGCAGTAGTGTTACAGAGGTAGTGATAGCTGTAGTAGTCTGCAGTAAGAAGGTGGATAATAATTACATTAAGTGCTGAAATTACTAAATTTAGAGAACTCTTTATGACACTTCCCCCACAACCTACCAAACTCTGTAGAAGTTTAAAGGTATTTTACTGTAGAGACATGGGGACAGAAAGACAGAGGCAGAGAGGGACAACATGCAACAAAGGAATCAAACCGACGACATTTAACTGTTAAAGAGAAACTTAACAACCTGTTTTAGCGTGAACATGACCCATGGATATTAGCATGTCCTACCTGAGCCACATGTGGCGGCAGGTGCTCAGTGACAGTCCTGGATGTCTTGGTGCCGTAGGGTCTAGTTGTAAATGGAAGGGATGTGTTATACCGGGTGGGACGGTCTTGGTTTGAAGGTTATCGTGCAGTTGTTAGAGCTGATCAGGTCAGATGGCAGTGGTTCACAAGATGATGCAAAATGACACACTTTTACATGACTGTAAGAAACTCTGTGTGAAGAAACTCTGGGAAACGACCAGAAAAACTTCATGTTCCATTTTAACAGATTTTTTAAATCAGATATGAGGATCCTGTTTCTATAATTTCATACAGCTCAGAGCTGGTGGAGGAGTTTCTGCTGCACACTGTGCTGCAGACGCTCGGTCACCTCAGCAGCGCTCTTATTGTGAAATGTGTGGGTGCACTTCTCTATGTGCTATATGATGGATCAATGATGTCGCTGCAGAGTCGACATGTGAAGCATCTACGAGCCCCAACACACATGGTTGAGGTGTGTGTGTATGCATATGTATGAGTGTGTGTCCTGTTCAGGCATGTTCACCGCTCACGTCTCTGTGTTTCTGGATGTGTGTGTTTGATCCTGAGCCAAGAATAACACAGCTGTCTGGTTCATGTCTGCGTTTTGTCTGAACTTATGTAACATCAGCTGATGGCAGAGAAACCTCCACAGAGAGGAGGGAGAGTCAGACTGATACCATCCATCCAGACCGGACTGAGGCTGCGTTCACTGCCAGCATCTCCTGATCCTCAGCGGTTCGATGGTTCGTTTACTGCACCGATTAGAAATGATTCAGGTCCAACTGCATTCATTTGCTGAAAGAAGCAACAGCGCTGAATTTGTTGCAGCAATAATAGATTTGGAATACTTTGAATTGATCCAATCTTGGTTCCTTTTAATAAAAAAAGTGCAATATTTTTCTGCTGTTTCTCCCAATGGTTCACTATAGCAGAAACTAACGCTACCCAATCGTGGAGAGAGCGAGCGTGAGATTCTTAACGCTCCTTCAACACTGAAGTCCAAAGTTTGATCAAATATGTTTTCTGATCCATACATCCGTTTTCATTCTCTTACCCAGGTCTGGGTTGTGGTGGCAGCAGGTTAAGCAAGGTAGCCCAGATGTCCTTCTCCCCAATCACGTCCTCCGTGTAATCCCTCCAGTGTGTTCTGGGTCTGGCCTGGGGTCTTCTCCCAGAAAACTTCAAAGTAGAGGTGTACAGGACGGCATCCTGATCAGATGCTGAACCACCTCAACTGACTCCTTTTCGACATGGAGAAGCAGTGGTTGTACTCCTAACTCTTAGCTCATTTTGGCCACTTGTATTCGAGATTTCATTCTGACCTAAAGCTTGTGACCAAAGGTGAGGGTTGGAACGTAGATCAACCAGTAACTCAAGAGCTTTGCCTTCAGGCTCAGCTCCCTCTTCACCATGGCAGTCCAGTACAATGTCCTGTCACTGCTTATGCTGCACCAATCCACCTGTCAATCCCACACTCCATCTTACCCTCACTGGTGAACAAGGCCCCAGGATACTTGAACACCTGCAATCCACTGTTTCTCAGCAGAGCACCATGGCCTCAGACTTGGAGGTGCTGGTTTTTTGGACGGACCGTTTGTGTTTATAGTTAAGCATTGATTAATCATTAAAAACGCTAATGGAAAATATTGGCAATATCATCAATATTTGCATTTTATTTAATATATTTCAATTTATATATGAAGAGTTAATTTGCATAAAGATATCCATTTTTATTAAGTAATTAATCACAATGTTTTATATTGCGCACTACAGGGAATATCAATCAAACTGGTGTTGAATGAATTTTGTTCTCAAATTTCTCCAGATCTCAATGAGCTTGACAAAGTGCGACAATTTGTTTTCCCCAACTCAGCTCCACGCTGTTAGGATTGTCTAGAGCCAGTAACAGACAAAGAGGAAGGCATCTGGTAATGTACAGGATCAAAGCGCTTTGAGTGGTCGGAAGACTAGAAAGGCGCTATACAAGTACAGTCCATTTACCATCAACGTATCCTCATACAACGGTTCATATGAAAATTCATATCATATGAAATTTTTTTGCGCAGAATCCTACGAATGTCCAGCAACCAGCGAAAGCGTACTGGACCTTCGTCGTCATGGTAACAATAAACACATGGTTAGCGTTATGAAACAGTCGCAGTTTGGTTCGGTAGAGGCACCAAAACTATTATTTTTATCAACTCAAATCTTCTCTCATCTGGCCTATGGTGCCGTTATCTGGACGCTGTTTTCAGAATCAGGACGTTTCGGCTCCCATCCGGAAGTCATTCTCAATTGTGAAAATGGTCTGAGAACTCAGAAATTTAAGCTACTCGGTGTTGCTTAGAATTTTGGGCAGAAAACCTTGGATCTGGTTCAGGAACTCGAAAACACAGCTAGGAAATTAGCAGACCACAGGAACCATCTCTGTTTTAATCTAAGATGCAGGCAGAGCAATATTATTCCCAATAAGCAACACAGAGTAGCTTAAATTTCTGAGTTCTCAGACCATTTTCACAATTGAGAATGACTTCCGGATGGGAGCCGAAACGTCTTGATTCTGAAAACAGTAAAAGTAAGGGGAACATGTCACCCCATCCCCAGTGGAAATCACGCCATTGCAGAAACATAGTGTCGGGTTTTCTCTCTATGCTGATGACATTCAGCTCTATTTGACAGTTGAGCCCAGCAGTTTGATAGTCTGCACTTTTTCCTGCTACTAAATTTTAAGTTATTATTATTATGGAACCAAACTCCTCCAACAAACCTGGAAACTCTAAATCTTAGAGGAGGATTATGTTAAATCAGTTGTACAGTGCTGTTTTTATAAATTAGTGAATTAATAAAAAAACTACAAACTTTCATTCATGAATTTATTGTGTCTTGCTTCCACTACTGCAGTCCACCATATAGCAATGCCTAAATAAACATATTCTGACCAGGTTTAACGTAGAACAGAACATCACAGACTCATCTCCAAAACAGAGCATAGTGCTTGGATAATACTTTCCTTCCACAGGCTCCCACTCATTTTAGGAATGATTTTAAGGATTTATTACTTGCTGTATTTGTTTGGACGTGCCTGGTCTGGTCTCCAGCTACCTCACCGGCCTTTTAACCCCCCATGGGCCAAATTGTTCTCTGAAGGCTCTTACCTGTACCTCAATCATATTTTAAAACTCAGGGTCATAGCGCTATTAGCCCAAATCAGAATGATTTCTTTTTATCAACTTCACTGATAACGTTGAAATGTTAGACTCTGTTTTGTGTTATTTTGAATTATTTCATGTAGTTCTTCTAACTGTTTTATTGTCACTGGTGGTTTTATATTTCTCCTGCACCGTGAAGGTCTTAATAAATTTATTTTGTTTTAAATGTTTTAATATTTAGGATTATTTTTGGTGGATGCTTTGCCTCAATATACAGCATACAACAGAGTGAAAATGAAACACAGATGGAAAAAAACAGATCAGACATTTTATTTGACATAAAGTACAAATAAACAACAGCTGTTTCTGTTTGTTTATTTATTCTTCATTTGTTTTATTTGCCGTTTTTAAAGAAAAAAGAACATTTCAAAAATGAAAATATATTGCAGAATTGTATTCGCTTGTTCTTATTTCCACACACACAGTTATTTTTTGTTTACATTTTTAACTGTTTTTATTGTTTCTTTATTTAGTCTCTTTTTTTTAGATTTCCCCCACCAGCTTGCAGCACAGAGATGAAAGTGTTGATTACCCATCATGCCTCTGTGGGAGCCAAGTGTCAATGGTGTTGACTATAATATCCATATTATTCAATTTTCACAGTAATTATGTTGCCGGAGGAGCAGAGGATGTGTTTCTGTCTCTCCCTCTCTTTCATTACATTCCTGCCTTTGTATTTAAACATCCGGGCTCTCTCTCTCTCTCTTTAGGAGCCATTTTGGACTCAGTTCAGTTTGGGTGCACCAAACTCTGTCAAGCCCGTCAGGACGACAGACAAAACATCCGGTCAAGATTATCAAAATAAAAGTCCCGTAATTGCATTTCTTTGCTTAGTATCAAACTGGAAACTGAACATTTGGCTCTTTTAAAGGAAAATTCTGGCAATGTTGTCCCTACTGTAATAGCTGTCTTCGTTTTGTGCCATGCAGCTTGTGATATATTATGTCAACAAGGACATTATGTAGATTATTTACAGATCCCTTGGTGGGAAGAGGTCCAGAGCGGCTGCAATGTTCTGTTTTCTTGGCTACATTTTATTATAAGATGTAAAAACATTAATAAATCTAATATATTGTGGATTCAAATAACACCAGGCAGCAGAGCTGTTGCTGTATATACATATTAAAATATTTCTGTAACGTTTTTTTCTGGCAAATCAATATTTTTCTGACAGAAATGGAGACTTGAAGCAGGACTGCCATGTTTTGTTGAGTGCAGTGAGATGTACAGTCCCCACGACCCGGGGCGGGGCACGGCCCCCCCTGGGATCTGGTTGCCCCCCCACCAGAGTCAGAAGGTAATACGTAGTTGGCTTGCTGGTATCATGGATGGGTTATGGAACCGCCTACTGCGTACAGGCCCCGGGCCCCTGGACCCGAGCCTCTGTATGAAGTGACTATCAAGTCAAATCAAACGAATACAGTCTGGGGGATTTGGTCCTATGTAGGAGGGGTGGGGGGCCTTTTACATGTCTGTGCCCGGGGCCCGTTGTCTCATAATCCGTCCACGGCTGTGAGATATTTACAGCTATTTATTGATGTTATTTCATGTTACAATATGAAGTTGTTTATTTGGCATTTATTACACGGATTAACTCTATAATCCAGTGAGAAACACTGAAAGCCCTCACTTTATTTAAATGGGATTGTTTTGTCACAGTTAAAGATGCCGACTCTAAAGGAGGGGTCTAATGTCCAGTCATCATGCAAGAGGAAAGATGCTCCGGGAGCTTTATTTTGAAAGAGGAAGCAGGATGTTTGGATGGCAGTGCAACTTGACGCATCATCCTGTGTGCTTGTCCCCAGCAGCCCGACCGGGGAGAGAGAGGGAGAGCCGGGCAGAGGAGCGCTGGTCTGCGGGCTGTTTTCACTCCTCCAGCTGCCTTTTTCAGAGTGTTTTCAGCGGGCTGAGCCGCCGCCGCTGTCCGCCCCGCATGGCTCCGGATCCGCTGGGAACTTCTCCTTAGAGCCGTGCGGGTCTGGTGCGTTTTTGGAGGAGCAGGAGGAGGCTGCTGGCTGGATTATTGCACACACACACACACACACACACACACAAGCCCGCTGGACAAAAACGCTGTCCCGGAGCCCGGGCCTGGCTGCGGGTCGTGGTTTTACGCAGCGTCCCTCTGCGCTTCTTGAACTTGTCTTTTAAATGTTGGAGGAGGATCCGGGGGACAGCAGGAGGCAACCTGGCGGCGCAGCGGCGACCGTCTCCAACTAGAGGGAATATGCGTCTGTCCTGGCTGACTGGAGCGCTTCTGCTGGGAACTTTGTGTGCAGGTAAAGAGCGAGGGGGCCGGGCAGTTTGTGGGTGAAAGGGCTGCAGGTTGCATCACTGCGGGGCGGCACAGAAGCCACCGCACGCCTCGGCTGCCGCGGACCCTGCGCGGAGACCACAGGAGCCCCTCACCATGCCTGCACGCTGAGCGTTTCCAGCAGCAGCACATGGCGGAGAGGGAGCGCAGGGTCCGTGCTGGACCCGGACCCGGACACGGTCAGCATCACGAGGGCTTGTTGTGCGCGCGCTTGTACTTTGAGAGTGAAGGTGTCGGAGCCGGGAAGCGGCGGCTGTGCGTCTGCGTGAATCCGGCTCTTTGTTGCTGTGTTCGGCCGCGGAGCCACTTCAGTGCCGCCTGCGTTCACTGTCAGTTGTGTGTGTGTGTGTGTGTTGTGTGTGTGTGTGTGTGTGTGTGTGTGTGTGTGTGGCTGCTGCTCCATTGTCTGCTCAGGCATGCAGGCGGATCGATAATCGATCAGCAGAGCGGGAGCAGAGAGCTCGAGCCTCAGAAATCACCGGTAACCGGACAGATGTATCTTCTTGTCTTCCCCCTCCCGCACGCACGCGCCCCTCGGTACCGTCCGCGGCCGTTTTACTACGACGCACGGCGGGTGGATGAATGAAGCAGCTCGGTCATGTGGCCTCGTAGTAGTGGAGAGGAGGCGTGTGCGCGTGCGTGCTGGAAAAATACTACAGAGACACACGCGCGCAGCAGCATCAGGTGTGTGAGCTCTGAGTTACCTGTAATGCTCCTGTGTGTCTGGTAGTCCAGCTGGAGCTGAACCTGGACCCCTGTGGCAGCCTTCAGGTTTAATGCTTAATACTAACATTTCCAGAGTTTTCTAAAACAGTGTGTTTGGGTTCCAGGGTCAGAGGCCAGCGGTCACTCTCCGTCTGTAATGTGTCTGTAGCATTAAATCACTTGACCTGTCTGTGGTTCTACAGTCACATGGCTCTTTATTTACAAAGGACTTCCTGTGTCTCTGCTGCTGCTGCCGAGGTTACAGGGACCTCAAGTCGTGTCTGTACACATCTGTCTGATGTCTGCGGGTGTCTGTGGGCGTCTCCAGGTGTCTCTGGGTGTTTTCAGGCGTCTGCAGGTGTCTGCGGGCGTCTGCAGGGTCTCCAGGCGTCTGCAGGCGTCTCTGGGTGTTTTCAGGCGTCTGCAGGTGTCTGCGGGCGTCTGCAGGGTCTCCAGGCGTCTGCAGGCGTCTCTGGGTGTTTTCAGGCGTCTGCAGGCGTCTCTGGGTGTTTTCAGGCGTCTGCAGGTGTCTGCGGGCGTCTGCAGGCGTCTGCAGGGTCTCCAGGCGTCTGCAGGGTCTCCAGGCGTCTGCAGGCGTCTCTGGGTGTTTTCAGGCGTCTGCAGGTGTTTCGGGCGTCTCCGGGTGTCTGCGGGCGTCTGCGGGCGTCTGCAGGTGTCTGCGGGCGTCTGCGGGCGTCTGCGGGTGTCTGCGGGCGTCTGCAGGTGTCTCCGGGTATCTGCAGGCGTCTGCAGGTGTCTGCGGGCGTCTGCAGGTGTCTCCGGGTATCTGCAGGTGTCTGCGGGCGTCTGCGGGCGTCTCCGGGTGTCTGCGGGCGTCTCCGGGTGTCTGCAGGCGTCTGCGGGTGTCTGCAGGTGTTGCGGGTGTCTGCGGGCGTCTGCGGGCGGTCTGCGGGTGTCTGCGGCTGTCTGCGGGTGTCTGCGGGCGTCTGCGGGTGTCTGCAGGCGTCTGCGGGTGTCTCCGGCTGTCTGCGGGTGTCTGCGGGCGTCTCCGGCTGTCTGCGGGCGTCTGCAGGCGTCTCCAGGTGTCTCGCGGGCGTCTCCGGGTGTCTGCAGGTGTCTGCGGGTGTCTGCAGGTGTCTCCGGGTGTCTGCAGGTGTCTGCAGGCGTCTGCGGGTGTCTGCAGGCGTCTCCGGGTGTCTGCGGGCGTCTCCGGGTGTCTCCAGGTGTCTGCGGGTGTCTGCGGGCGTCTGCGTGTGTCTGCGGGCGTCTGCAGGTGTCTCTGGGTGTCTGCGGGTGTCTCCAGGTGTCTCCAGGTGTCTGCAGGTGTCTGCAGGCGTCTCCGGGTGTCTGCAGGTGTCTCCAGCTGTCTCCGGGTCACCCAGTGCTGTGTTATTGTGCTTCAGGGTTTCCAGTGGTTCAGCAGTGACCGCCTGCTTCAGTGCAGCTGCCTGTTGACAGTTGGGTGTGTTATGCTAGTAGCGGCAGGGTTAGTTTGACCTTAAAGTCCTTCGTGGCGTTTTATTTCTGTAATATTTCAGTAGGTCTCTGCATGTGTCTGTGGGATGTTTCTGAATTTAACTTTATAATCTGTTTATAGGAACAGATACTTGTGGTGAATATGATGAAATGTGTTGCAGCATTACACACATGCAGCTGCAGCTCGTGTGTGTGTGTGTGTGTGTGTGTACACGTGTATGTATTTTACAGTACGAGCCCTGAAGAGTTGTACAGTCGGCTGGAAAACGGTTTTCTAGTTCTGCTCACAGCTTTACCTCCCGATCAATACACACACACACACACACACACACACACACACACACAGAACAGGAGAAAAAGCACTACAGCCATCTGATGATAAATTGTACATGGACACTGAACCGATGTGGGATTTCTAATCAATATTAAGATTTAGAAAACGAAAAAAAAAATCTGTCTTCTGACATCAAAACGATATTTGATCCAAATCCGTCTCTTGTCGCAGAAATAAAGGTTATCAGCTGATCAGTATTAGAGAACTGATCATCTTTCTATCGGACACTTTGCACATCAGTTCGCAGTGTACAAGTGTCAATATTGGGCACCTGTTGTTAGTGAAAGGCACCCTGGGAGTCGTAGTTGACAGGCTTCTTGTAGCTGTGACTTTAGAAGCAGATGTTTTCTTCACAGCTGCTCATCCTGAGTTCTGATGACTCGACAGTTTCACTCGGTTACACCCCGAGTTCATGGAGGAGTGTAGCAGTGATTAAGCCCCTGGAGGGATTTCACAAGTTTTAATTAGTGCAAACACACACACACACACACACACACACACACACACACACACACAGTCGTGGTGATGTCAGCCACCCTGACTGAGTATTTTTATGTTTTTCTGCCGTCAAATCCTGCAATCATGTTATAAACTGTGTGTGTGTGTGTGTGTGTGTGTCAGAGTAGAGGGAAACTGGACTTGGTAGTGGATCATCATCTGCCCAGTGTGTTTTCTCATCAGCAGGGAGATACTGACTCGAGTCGGTCTGACTCGGCAGGTGGAGCAGGAGAACAACCTGCAGGAGCAGCTTCCTCTGCTGCTTCAGCTCAAGGTCGTGTAGGTTAACTACCAATTAAGGCTTCAGCCAATCAGGGAAGGACACCAATTACTGCACCGTTCAGCTTCCAGCCGTCTGTTTCTGATCGTCACCACATCGGAGCGGGTTTGGGGCCTCTGGCAGGAAATCTCAGACGTCAGAGAGCTGTGCGTCCTCAGACTGGAAGTTTGACAAATGACGGCGACTGGTGTCTTTCGCTCCCCGTCAGACGACGCGTGGTTCAGCCCGGTTACAGCCGAGTGCTCTGAGTTCGCTTCCCTCTGTATATACAGTACGTACAGCTGTTTCATGCAGGTGTGGAGATGCTGTAATGTGAATAATTGGTGTAATCGCTGCATGATGTTGCTCCTGCTCTTTGCCATGTTGCAGAAACTACACCGGTTCACAGATACAGATGTGAGATCAGTTCCATTCAGAGTCCAGTAGCTGTCCTGGCCCCCGTGATCTTTGAGCTCTGTGGCGTTAGAGATCCACGCGGGAACACTTTCTGTCGTTGTAAACTTGATGCAGCCGAACACACAGCTGCTGTCTCAGCGGTGAAGTTCAGTATGTTCACACATAATGTCATATCATGCGTCACACACTGAGCACTGGCATCTGAGGAGATCTCCCTGCAGCAGAATAATGTAACTGTGTGTGTGTGTGTGTGTGTGTGTGTGTGTGTCACTGTAGTGACCACAAAGCACAAACTGGTTTCCTTCGTCCAGCACACAGTGAGCTCAGAGCGACGCTGCGTTCGCTACAACTGAACCTGCTGCGTGTGTGTGTGTGTTCATTAATCCACACGTCACAACAGCTGTATTTCTCTCTAAGTTGTTAAAAAATCAGAAAGTCGTTTTTATGTTTCTGTGAATATAAACGCCTTTTCACTCTTAGTCTGACTGTTGGCTAACGGCTTCATCTTCTCCCTCAAATTTGTTCAAACTCACAGAACTTTATTTAAACTCTAGTGGAGATCCCAACGTTTCAGACACAATGAGAACATCAGAGAGCTTCAGCGGAGAGCTGCAACAACATGATGCACAACACACGATTCTGTGGCTTGTTTCTGTTTAATGTAAAAGCTGCTTGAGGGGGAATTTGAAGGGAAACTATTTTTCTTGTTGTTCTGCCTCTCAGTAAACTCCTCCTGTTTGATGTAAATCTAAAATTAGAGAATGTATCTGCAGTCTTGCTGTTGTTGTTGTGGACTGCTGAGGCCTGGATCACTGCCCTCTCACTACTAGACTCCCTGCAGGGCCAGAACACCAGCAGAGGGGGGTGAGGAGGGTGCGTGATGGGGGATGGGTTGCCCGTAGCTACAGGCAAGATTTAAAGGGCCAGTGCCTGTTTTTCTCTCCTCACGGCTCCCCTAAGATTGATGGCATGGGGTCAAGAGGAGGAGGAGGAGAGGGGGAGGTATTGGGTCAAGAGCAGACCCCGAGGGAGAAACAGCGCCGATTCGAAACCAGGTTCAACATGGTGAGGAGTTGGAGGAGCGTTGGACGCCGTGCGTTGTGCAAAAGTTTTAGGCAGGTGTGAAACAATGCTCTAAACTAAGAATGCTTTAAAAAATGGAAGTGTTAATAGTATATTTTCATCAATTAACAAAATGCAGTGAATGAACAGAAGAGAAATCTAAATCTAATCAATATTTGGTGTGACCCCCCTTTGCCTTCAGAACAGCATCAATGCTTCTGGGTACACTTGCACACAGTTTTTGAAGGAACTCGGCAGGTAGGTTGTTCCAAACATCTTGGAGAACTAACCACAGATCTTCTGTGGATGTAGGCTTCCTCAAATCCTTCTGTCTCTTCATGTAATCCCAGACAGACTCGATGATGATGTTGAGGTCAGGGCTCTGCGGGGGCCATACCATCCACTTCACCTCCTTGTTCTTCTTTACGCTGAAGATAGTTCTTAATGACATTAGCTGTATGTTTGGGGTCGTTGTCCTGCTGCAGAATACATTTGGGGCCAGTCATACGCCTCCCTGATGGTATTGCATGATGAATAAGTATCTGCCTGTATTTCTCAGCATTGAGGACATCATTAATCCTGACCAGATCTCCAACTCCATTTGCAGAAATGCAGCCCCAAACTTGCAAGGAACCTCCACCATGCTTCACTGTTGCCTGCAGACACTCATTATTGTACCGCTCTCCAGCCCTTCGGCGAACAAACTGCCTTCTGCTACATCAGTCCAGAGCACCTGCTGCCATTTTTCTGCATCCCAGTTCCTATGTTTTGCATAGTTGAGTCACTTGGCCTTGTTTCGGAGTGTGTCGGAGGTATGGCTTTTTGGCTGCAACTCTTCCATGAAGACCACTTCTGGTCAGACTTCTCCGGACAGTAGATGAGTGTATTTGGGTCCCACTGGTTTCTGCCAGTTCTGAGCTGATGGCACTGCTGGACATCTTCCGATTTCGAAGGGAAATAAGCTTGATGTGTTTTTCATCTGCTGCACTAAGTTTCCTTGGCCGACCACTGTGTCTACAATCCTCAACGTTGCCCGTTTCTTTGTGCTTCTTTATAAGACCTTGAACAGCACATCTTGACTCTGCTTTGAAATCTTTGTCTGGGAGAGACCTCGCTGATGCAGTATAACTACCTTGTGTCTTGTTGCTGTGTCTTGCCATGGTGTATGACCTGTGACATGAATGACCTGTGTCTTCCACAACCTCACCTTGGCAGCAGCGTTTGGTTATTCCTCACACAGTTTTAAGCCTCCTACACAGCTGTTTCTGTTTCAGTTATTGGCTGTGTTTCAACCTACATGTGAAACTTATGATCATTAGCACCTGTTTGGTATAATTGGTTGATCATACACCTGACTATAATCCTACAAAACCCCTGACTTTGTGCAAGTGTACCGATAAGAATTGATGCTGTGTTGAAGGCAAAGGGTAGTAACACCAAATATTGATTTGATTTAGATTTTCCTTTTGTTCGCTCACTTCGCATTTTGTAAATTGATTTAAAAAAAACTGTTATATTTTTGAAAGCATTCTTAGTTTACAGCATTTTTTCACACCTGCCTAAAACGTTTGCACAGTACTGTGCGTATATATATATAAAGTATATAAGTAAGTAAGTCAGCATGGCTGTAGCTTCATTTATACCTCAGTCTGTCTCTCGACATAAAAACGGCTTTATTTTAAAGCAATGCATCAGTTGGTGTCTGGCAGGGTGTTTCATTACACTTCACTTCACAATAGAAAGCAGTGGATGGAGCAAACACCATCCTGATGATTTATGTGTTCTTAGAGTCTTACCAGCAGTGGAGCTAAAGATGTAAAGCTTGTCTTGAGAGTGGTGCAGGAGGAAAGGTCACAGTCAGAAATAATGTGCTAATTTGTACCTTTAGGGGTACAACGGCTTGTCACTGGGGCAGTACCCTCAAAGGTACCTATTGTAGCTCTTAACAAGGGTACATATTAGTATCCTTACAGTTTGTCATTATACAATAATGGACCTGGGACGAAACTTGGAAATGTACAACATGAGAAATACATACATGAGATACAAATATTGTTGTATCACATTTATTAACCTAAACATTTATAAACCCCAACATTTAAGTTCTACAATTTTTATCACATTAAAACCGATACAAAACCATGTTTTCTATCAATACAGAATTTCAGAATAATGTATAATTCATCAGTGCGACTCAATACAATCCACTGAACAATATCTTTTTCTTTCTTTTTTTTTTACTTTCTCCCTTTTTAAGTCACACTTACCAGGCAGTATCAACAAATCACATGTTGTGATATCGATATAACGCAGTAGTTTTTGGGGTCATCCACTGAGGAGCACACAAACACTCTGCAGACTGCTGTGTGTTAAACCCTCGGGGAGGATCATGACCCTGCCAGGCCCTGAAAGAGTGCGATGAGGCTTCGACAACATCCTGCAGCCAAACAATCAGAGAAAAAACAGAATGAGAGTTTCACTGTTGCACTGGCTGCCATGAACACACACACTGTAGTTTATTCTGACTCCGTCCCACACACACCGTCCTGCTGCCCCAAACACTCACTACAGCACCACACGTGGATTCATCCGCCGCTGGAAATAGTCCCCAACAGATGCTCTGTTTCCTCCTGTTAGTCTGATAAAAACTACAGCGAGCAGCTGTTTGAGGAAACTACTGAGCCTTTTTAAACATGAAACTGTAGATCTGTGTTTTTAAAGATTTACGTCTTCAGCAGGAACCAATGGGCTCGCAGCTGAGAGCCGCAGACAGGGAGTGAGACGGCACCGAGGGACGCACTGACATGTTGCTGGTTTGGGTCTGAACATGAGATTTGACGACAAACACCCGACACAAAATTAAAGGAGACGTTCACATTTCTTCTGACATTGTAACACAGGTTCAAGTTTCAGGAGCTTGTGTATTGGCAGCTGAGTGCATCGGTACTTCACTGTATACTGTATGCAGTAGTGTAATCAAATAGATGTTCTGTAACTGTAACGATCATATTCTGATACTCTGACATTTTCTAGCTTCTCTTAAGAAAAACGTGCTTTTAACATTTAATATACGTCAGGTGTTGGCAGATGGACGTTCCTCTCCAGTGTAGCTCGGATGTCCAGAAGTGTTCGGCAACTGAGCTGCAGTGTCGACGTTTCATTACACTCATTGCTCTCTCGAATGTATGGCTGTAGCTAAGCTGACCTGTTTTCTCAGCGATCAATACTGTGTGAGGCGAAGGAGACCCTGTTTTTATTGTAACCCCCCCCCACACACACACATACATCATTAGCTCTGGGAGAGGCCTGCAGAGGTTTCTTTGTGTGTTCTGCTGTGAAGGACAGAGATAGAAGACGCTCATCTGCTGTAGAATAAAACGCTGCAGGCCGGAGAACAGACATGCATCTGATGTTAGTGCCTTGCTTCGGCCACTGAGTATCTTCCAAAAAAACACTTTTAAAGGTCTTATTATTTGTTTTAACATCAGAATTTTCTTTTGTAGTTTTAAGATTTTTCGCATTAGAGACGTGACTGTGGTGGAATCCGTCGGCAGGAACTTGATTAGAATATAAATGAGAGCTGGAAAATAGAGCTGCATTCGACAGAACTCTGTTCCCTGCTTGGTAGGAAAAGTAGTAAACTGAACATTTATCCGTTTCTGGTGGTTTTAAGCAGCCAAACAAACACTTCAAGGCACAGAGGGTGGAAATGCTGCATTCATACAGTGTCGGGAAAAATATAAAAACCTCCCGTTATTCTAATGTGGGAGGGTTCGCGTTTTAATTGAATTGGTTTTAATTAGCTGAATCATCTGTATTAGAGTTAATATTAGATTTTAATAGATGTAACTGTCAGCGATGGAGGCTTTGCAGCCATTTTCCTAATGTTTTGCTGATGTTCTGTTCACCATCGTAGCTGTCAGAGATTCCCCGACTAAGTAGGAGGCAAAGTGAACGATGTTTCCAACTCTGCTGCTCGTAATTCCAATGCTGAATGATATGATGTAATAGCAGCATTACAGCTCGTTTCTTACAACAGGTTAATAAAATAAACTGACGCAGGATAGGATGGCAAAGACTGTAAAATGGAATGAGCCAATCAGAATTCTTTGTTTTTGTACATCCATATCACTGCAGAACTACTTCTTGGTTCAAGTCTGACCTGCTGCACTAACTTAACAACTTAACAACTCAAGCTTGGTTGTGTGAGAATTGAAATACTGAGCAGTTACAATATAACACTTTATCCATTGAATTTCTGTTTGATTATTGCTCTATCCTGCACATACTTTATATCCTGCACTTGCTTATTGAACTTCTGGTTAGACCTAAACTGCATTTCATTGCCTTGTACTTGTACATGTGTAATGACAATAAAGTTGAATCTAATCTAATCAAAATTACAGTTAACAGGCCTGATGTGAGGCGTTCACGTTTGTTTGGTTTTCAGGCACTTCTGTATCATTGAGTTCCAAGTCGGATATACTTTTAGAAAAATTGCCCCAGTCATGATGTTAGATGTTGATGCGAACGATCAGTTGAAAACTGGTAACTCCAACGTGATGATTGTGACATTAGCAGCCTACAGTGCAGTAAATAGTCGTCGGGCTGTCCTGTGGAATCTGTTGGAAAGCTGTGTCGTATTTGTGTGTCAAATGTTATCTGACAGGAAACAGGCAGCTCAAACCGCTAGGACAAACAGCCTGAATCTGGCATTTCTGCCTGGCAGGCTCATGCCAGATTCAAGACGACTGACTCACCAGAATCGGCCCGACAGCACTGGTTCTCGATGTGGTCACTGGGCCAAATCTGGCCTGAGTGTTGCTAAATGGAGCTCATTCTCAGCAAAAACGGAGTCAGATCTCAATCTGGCTCTTATTTTGTCTCCGAGTGGCAGATCACTTGGGCAAGAGTTAGGGTTAGGGTTTCTGGCAGGTAGATACCTAAACTACACTTTTTCCGATGCCTTACTTTGAGAGATATAAGCATGATTTTCTACAAAATCCCTTTTTTCATTGAACAAGAGAAGCCAAAGTTGTCAAATATTAAATTTCTAAACACAAGCAGATACAAGAACTTTCAGACTCTATTTCATTCAGACAAATTGGTCAAATGATGATTTAAATCAGGAACAATTCTGATCAAAGAATAAATCGACTAGATTATGAATCTGACCAGACATTTGATGTCAGCCTTCAGTACTCCACAGCTTATTGATACATATTGATACTAAAACAATACAATTTTCCATCTATCTGCCAGGGATCATGAAGTCCTTCAAAGGCATTCCTCAGGGAACCGTGTCGGGTCCCTTGTGGTTTCAGGACTCAGGACTGTTAGATTTTATGGTATGCAGTTCCTGTTGTTGAGAATGTGACACTTGAGCTGGGCCGGCGTTCACACTGCGGCGACACATACCTGCAGCAGGAAGAGGCAAGTTATCTCTGCAGCTTTACGACCAGAGGAGGGGTCATCAAAGAGAGGGAGGGGAGGAAGGAAGAGGGGTGAGGGGAGAGAGATACAGAGGAAGAAAGGGAGAGAACAGTTTGTACTTCATCAGTTTTAATAGTTTTTTAAATGATTAACTATGGGTAAATGCTTAAAATTCTTAAGAATATATGCTATTGTATAATACATTTAAAACAATACGTTTGAAAGCAAATTCTTTTTTTCTGACATATATTTCTGATTGTTTCATTTGCAGATTTAAAAACAAGATGACTGTTATTGAAAGCATCCAAATTTTTGACATTGATAAGTTTGTGCACTTCTTCCAAACCAAAGATCATTAGTGATTACAGATTATTGGTGATTATGTAATATTGCATATATTTTGTGATTTGAAGTCAGAATATTAAGTATTAAATCGTCTCAGTGCAGTTTGAATGTTCAAAGCGACGCAGACTTTTCATAAATTAGGCCTGCTGAGCCGTGAGCAGTCTGCCAATGAATATAAAACTAAGTTTATGGCCAGGACTGTCGTCATAACTCTCTCTGTAACTCACACACACAGACACATATTGGCAAACATACAAAACACACACAGAAACACATAAAAGTCTTTAGCAGAGAGCTGCTAATATTGTGTTTATTCTGGCTTGCAGCAGCGCAGTTAGAGCTCCAAAAAGTAAGACGACCAGCCTCCAGACAAAACAGTTCAACACTTTATCAGCTTTTAATCATTTGATTATAACCACATTAAGATAACAGCCTGATTATTGCAGTTAAAACATCTTCACTGGGTTTTCTTAGAGGCCTTGAGGTCAGTAGTTAACACACTGAGGAACACATCAGTCTTTCATGTTAGTCTCGTATCAACCAGAAGTTTTGGGGTTTAAATTCTTCTGAGGCTCCACAAAGATTGCGTTTGGGGGAGTAAAAGAGTGGTTGCACAGGGTCGTAGCTAGGACTTTAGAAATGAAGTCCCAGAAACCAAGAAGAAATCCTCTAAAATGTTTTAATCATTTGGATTTTTCATATTTTATATTTTGGGTTAGCTGATCTGATTTTCTGCAGATTTTATTTAATCGTAGCAGTTCATTCAAGGAAATTTCTCTGGAAATCAAAACTCAGCTAACTATACACTTATATCTGTCTCAGAACTATTTTCCCTATAATTAGTACCAGATTAGAATTAAATAGTTCTTGACCATGTTGTTTTCCAGTATGAAGATGTTAAAGCTGTTTCAAAGCGCTCTCCGCACTGAAAAGCCGAATGCCTTTCTTTCTTTATTCATTCATTTATTAGTAAATTAATTAATTTTATTAGTAAATTAATTAATGTATTAATAAATGAATGAACCTAGTCCCATTTAAATTTACTGAGTCTAAAAATACTGTAATAACTTTATGGCTCATAATCTGATCAATAATCATTATTCCCATTAAGATGTTTACGTAGGTTGCGTGTTGCAACCTGATGTGTCTGTAATAATTCTACCTGACTATCTGGGTGAATATTGCAGTAAAGTTCTGCTGTGAGACATTGATTTTATTTTATGTTTACAGTAGCTTCAACATACAGGAGAGTATGTACAAAGATGTTTTCCCAGAGGACGACCCCCCACTCGGTAATGCAGCTTGAAGCACCGACCGTATGTTCGTACCATGAGAGTGCGGCTGTAAATGGATAAGACGGAGTGGAGCATCTTACCAGTTGAACATCTTTGCTTCCTCAAGCAGGTGGATTGTGTGCCACAAAATGAAACTGTTGATATTTTGAATGTTTTGGGAAAATCGTAAAAGGGTTATTACACCCAAATTACAAAAAAACATCTTTTCTCACCACTCGTCACCTTCCTATTTCACAAAGCTTTCAAAGTTGGTATGAAACCTGTCTCAGGTGTGTTCTGTGGATTATTAACAGAGACTGTTTCTGGAAAGAGATGTTGCTTTTGAATTGTTTAAATGTTTAAATTCCACTCAGCTCCATTTTCTTTTTTTAAAACCTAAACTTTCTGACTGGATCGATACCACTAGAGGGACGAGAGGAAATATGTTTCTTGAAATCTTTTATCCTTTTTTAAGGTAGATGTTCACCAGGTTCACATGCTTTGACTAATCGACATTAGTTTGCTCATTGAAAGGCTCTGAATAAGTCAGTAACCAGTCAGTCATGCTGGATAACACCTGATAAGCTGTGCAGGCAAGTGTGTGTTTGTGTGTGTACCTGGACAGATAAAGTGTTATCTCGCTCATGCTATTTGGGCCCAAAGCACACAGTGCAACAATAGAGTACAGGACACTTTATGAAAACACACACTGCAGGGATGTGTCCAGCTCCTTTCAAACCGTCCAATCAGACTGCGGCCTTCTCCGTGGTCATGGTATAGAATAACAGCAGTAAATGGCAGAGTGTTGGTCTGCATTGTGTTTGGTCGGCTGTAAAGTTTGGTGCCTCGCTGTGACAGATGGGGGGTTCCACAGCTCTCTTTCATTGACAAACTGACAGCTCCCAGGGGCCCAGACTGCCCCCCTCTCTGCCTTCTCCCCCTCCACTCATTTGTTTCCTCTCTCACCCTCGAGGACCAGAGGAATGACTCTCTCTCTGCTGCCATTTGTCCGGGGATGGGGGGCCCAGTCTGGGAGTGTGTGTGTGTCCTGTCTGGTCTCACAGAGACGGGGGCAGATGTTGTCTGGACAACAACAACAAAACACACACACACTCGCTCTTATGCTGGTTGTCTTATCTGGTGGTTCCTCTCCTGTAGCTGTGATTTGTTTGCATTGCATCAGACTGCTATCCTGTTATCAGCTGTTAAAACGCGAACAGTGCACACTCGGCCTCGTGCACACTCACGTGGTTTTGTAGACTTGAGGTCTGGCGTTTCGTCTGCAGCAACATTTCTCAAATTGTGGGGCGATGCGGGGTCCTGCAGGGGACATTCAGGGGTGTTCCAGTGTCCTTGACAGGGTTCAAGGAGTTCTTCAAGGGGTTCCAGGAAAACACCAGTAGTTTTATTGGTCCTCTAGGGGTGTCTTTGTGTCTTTTAGGGTTTCACTGGGTTTTTGAATGTGACCAAGGACTCTACAGGGGATTGTCAGTAGTCCTTGAAGGTGGTGTAGGGGCATTTTAGGGGGTTCTGATGGTACTTGAATGGGTATTAGGGGTCTATGAGGGGGTTAATTGGTCCTTCGGTGGACCTCAGCAGTGTTCTAGGGATTCTTCAGGGGGTTCCAGGGCTCTTTGGTGGGTTTCAGGCTCTCTTTGACTTCCTTACAGGGGGTTCTAGGGGGTTCCAAGGCTACTTTAAGGGGTTTCATGGCTCCATGTGAGAATTAATTTGTCAGTGAGTTGGTCCTAGGATCTTTTATGTCTCTGACGGTTCCATGGCGAGGGGTTTTTAAGCTAGTTATGTGGGTGTTTTAGATTGTGGTACTCCTTTACAGAGTTCAGGGAGTCCTTGATTTGTCCAAGGGCACCGTAGAGGGATCTCTTTGGTTCTTAAGGGCACTCAAAGGTTCTTTAAAGGTCATTCTAAGAAATCTTTAAGGGGTTCTGTACCTCTGGGTTTTAGGGGGTTAATGGAATCCATGAGGAGGTTCCACCATGTCTTCAAGTTGAAACAGGGTTTATTAGAAGGTTCCTGTGATCCTTCAGGTTGTTTGTAGAGGTTAGGGTAGAGTGTTCTAGGTATAATTATTGTAAATAATTATATAGTTCTAGGATTTCTTATGGGGTTTATATGAGCGTTTTGTTGTTGATTGGGTTCTCGTGGTCTTTTAGGGGGTTTCATTGTTCTTTTAAGAGGCTTTTACGAGTTCTTGAGCAGAAACAGAAAAATACCAGTTCACAACTGTGGTGAAATGTTTCTCTGGTTTCAGTCGGAACATAGGCCGATAAAGAAGAATAGTCGATTTCTAAACTTCTAAATGTTTTTGTTTTCTTTGTGGTTTGAACAGAATCAGACGCCTGCTGACAGATTCACAGAGCTGCAGCTGTTTGCAGCTCACAGGTTTACAAATATACAGATGTCGGCCACAATTCAGATTCCAGTACAATGAGCATATGTGCAGTGTGTTGACTGTTCCCATGGGAACAACCTAACCAGATGGCTGCTGGTTGAACGGGTAATCTGCAAAAAGCATATGTACAGAAATACACACAGGAAACCCATAAGGACACTTAGATCATAAAGACTGTACCGGAGTAGTTCAGGACAAGAGGACGGAAGGCGGAGAATTTAGAGAGAAAGCTTGAATCGTTTTAGAAAAGCTTTTCTTTTGTACAAATGTATTTTTCACAATATTTACAACATTTGAATTAGTCCATTACTTCGACCATCAGCCTCAGCTGTACTTGTGTTTAGTGCTAATTGTTAGCATGCTAACACGCTAAACTAAGAAGATGAACATGGTAAACAATATACCTGCTAGACATCAGCATGTTAAATTTATCTATATGAGTCCTTAGCATGCTGACGTTAGCATTTAGCTCAGTTCAGTACAGCCTCGTAGAGCCACCAGCATGGGTGTAGACTCTTCGTCTCGTTAGCATTTGCTGTGTTTCTGTATGTTGAGTTTGTGTTGTCATTCTGTTTCTTAGTTTGCTTGTGTTTTACTTTACTTTATGCAGCAACTTTTCAAAATGCGACATATATGTTGAACAGGAAAGTTATTGAGCTTGGAAACAGTAGTTTCACAAAGGAATCTTTACTCGAGGTCCAATTACGACGCTTTCAGCTGTGATATACAGCGTGGCTGAAAGCTAGTAAGTGCAACATTGAGGAGGCTATACAAAGAAGAGACAGATACCCGACAAAGATGTTGCTTGTAGCAGCAAAAAAGCTATAATCAGAAATCGGTGTACCGCAAGGAAAGAGAAATGGCTTGAGATTGTTCAGGACATTAACTCAGCGGAAAAATTGAATTGGAATTTTTAGAGAGGTAAAGGAAACATTTTTCACATACTAAATCGAGAAAAGTGGACAATTTAAATGAAAACAAACTGCGAACAAGTAACTTCTCTGTTTTAATGTGGAATAACTGGAATCCAGAATGCATATTAGAGCTGCAACAATTAGGTAATTAATGGAATAGTCGATTGAAAGAGAATTTTCCAGAAATGCTAAATACTTGCAGGTCCCAGCTTCTCAAATATGAGGATTTGTTTTGCTTTGTTGTTTTGTTTTTGCTTGTTTTTTATCATCCATGATAGTTAATGAAACATTGTTTGGTTTTGGAACAAACAATTTTAACTGCACCACATTGAGCTCTGGGAAGTTGTGATGGGTGTCTTTCACTACGTTTTGACGTTTCATAGCTTAATCGAGAAAATAATTGGCAGATCTGAGTCCTGAGCTATCATAAATATGCCGCTTTTGGAAAGTTTTGGATCAGTTAAAAGTGCTATTTAAATGAAAGTAAGGAAGGCTGCACGGGCAGAAATAAAGCGATGCAGTCTGTCTTCTGTGTTGTTGTGTCTCTCCAGTGACGAGGCCCGCCGCCTTGGAGGTCAGCTCTATTGTCTGCGGCCCTGTGTGCTGTCAGGGCCGAGCAGACTGTGATTGATGGCACTTACAGCTTGTGTTTGCTTGCAGAGAAGATCTGGTTAATGACAAGCTGTAGTACTCTTTCTCTGCCCCTCCCCCTCCTCTTATCATGTTCGCAGAGAATGGTTCAGCAGTGCTGAGGCTGACTTGTGAGTGGCTATAAATAGAGGCGGTGTGTGTGTGAGAGTTTGGGGAGGGGAAGCCTGTTTTGGGATCCAGCTGGATGGAAGCCAGGACTCGGCTGAGAGTAGGAGGAGAGGAAAAGTGAATAGAGGAGCGAAGGAAAGTGTAACCGCTCACAGCAGCATTTAAAACGGAATAATCGGTTCAGTGGAATCATTCGAGAGGCAAAGTAAATCCGTGCAAACTGTCCGCGCCGAGTTCAACTTTATTGAACTTTGACAAGCAAATTCACGCCGTTGACCAATAGAGAGTCGAAGTCCTGACATCACTTCCTGTCCAGCCTCTTAAATAGGCATCAGCTAGAGCACTTACTATTAGAAATTGCAACCTTTTGTGATTTTAACGATTACTTTGTGAGCACAGAAACAAACTGCAGCTCCCATTAAAAACTAACGATTTCCACTGACAGACTGATTGAAACTGTGCTCAGCAGTTTGGGGGTTAATAATCTTCCGTACCTGATCGGTGGAACGTCAGACACTGAAACAGCAGCGACGTGAATCACAAGTCAGTCGTGATCATAATAACATTCATTCAGCTCATGAACTATCCTGCAGATCCCTTTGTGTGTGTGTGAAAGAGACCACAGCCTCTTGCATGTGAACATCACAAAGGCAATTAGTGATATAGATCTGTGTGTGTGTGTGTGTGTGTGTGTGTGAAGAGTTCCCATGGCTTTGCATCTCAAATGTTGCCCTATGATCTCAGTAACATATGCACACACACACACATTTGGCCTGCCAGATGCCTGTGTGTGTGTGTGTGTGTGTGTGTGTTGGTATATATGTGTGTGTGTGTGTGTGTGACCCCTGGACCTCATGTCTGGAGCGCACAAAGGCTCTTAATAATTCGTATGTGGTCATTTTGCATGATAAAGTTGCACACACACACTTTGAGCGATTTGCATTTCACACACGTCCGTATCTATATCATCACGGAAACACAGGAGGTCAGAGGTCACACACTTTCACACACACATGCAGCATAGACATGTTAATGTGTGTGATTATGTGTCGCAGTTGTTGCAGCTGGAAGACGTGACTGAACGAATCCCGTCTCCGTCTCTGGTCTTTTGTCACACTCGGCACTGAAACGTGACGTCGCTGCTTTTCATGACAATACTACAGCTGTCACTGTTTCTGACACATGACGGGAGAATGTGTGGTGTGCAGAGGAACATTTGAGCCAGGGTCAAAGGTCATGAGAACACAGCGGATCTGCAGTTGCAAAGATTTTAAAGCATAATTCCGGTTTCTTCCCTCTTCTAGTGATGTTTATATCAGTATTATTAATATTGTACTCACAGAGTTAATATGTGAGACCCAAAAAGAAGTCTGGCAGGTCAAGAAACGCGAGCAGTCTTTATTAAAACAGTGTTGTAGGCGGGTAACGCTACACCAGTGGCGTGCTCTGCTAAGGATTCTCCAACACTGCTGTGTTCTGCTGTTTCATTCGCTGACAGACAGCGGCTCACAGCGGAGACGTCTTTGTGAGGATGTTGAAAGCAGCAGATTCAAGCTGC
>NC_058060.1:26284951-26354951 GCF_020085105.1 Siniperca chuatsi
TGAGAGCGCAGCTCACCTGTTGCATGCAGGCAGACAGTCTGGCTCATTATGCCGCCTCTTTTCTTCTCTGCCTGTGCTTTAATAAGATGAGTGTGATTAGAAAGCGCTAATGGTGTTTTTGATGGCGACAGAGTGGTGTTGAATTATGGGGGGGCTCAGGTTGGGGCCTGAGGCGCGATGGATTATCGACGCCCACGGCAGCTTTTAACTCTGGATCTTTCAGGAGTGAGACGAGTGTGTGTCTGTTTGTGAATGTGTGAAGTTTGCTTAATAACTACTGTGCTGAGTTTCGACTGTGCCGAGAGGCTTATTAAAGCTGCTCTTCCACTAACCCTTGCTCTCTGCCTGTGCTGCAGGACTGAGCCATGGGGAGGCCGACACCAGAGAGTGTTTGTACTACAACGTCAACTACGAGATCGAGAAGACCAACCAGAGCGGAGTGGAGCGCTGCGAGGACGAGAAGGACAAGCGCTCGCACTGCTACGCCTCCTGGAGGAACAACTCGGGCTCCATCGAGCTGGTGAAGAAAGGCTGCTGGCTGGACGACTTCAACTGCTACGACCGGTACAGACACACACACACATTTACGCAGACACGGGTAAACCCAACCTGACCCAACCCGCCTGGTACTGCCGAATTTGAGACCCGACCCCGACCCAAGACAGAGGCTATATTTTTATTATTACAAACGGCGGCCCACCAGAACAAAACATATAGAACTTCTACTAGATAAGCCAGAGGTTTAGTGACAGTACACACACTCAACTACCAGCATGTAACACTAAAGCATCTCAAAATTACATATATACATATATATATATATATATATATTACTGGCTAGTCTGACCTTTTCCCAGTTTCGTCCAGACGTGGCTGCTAAAGTCCAAACGACTTTCCCAGCTGGACTTTACGATTATAATCCAGAGCAAAACTTTGTATAAACTCTGCACTGTGAAGCTCAAACGTCCACATGAAATAACGATAAGCAAAACACATTTCTGAGCGGAGGAGGAGTTGTGGAGGAGGGTTGGAGGATTTTTGTCTGTTGTCACAACAACGTCATGTTTCCACAGTGCAGTGGCCTTTCCTGAACCACTGGGGATGAAGAAGCTTCCCTTTTGCAAGTTTTTGCTTTATCTGATCCATTACTGACCGCTAGCTCGTCAGGCTAATGCTACGCTGTCTCTCTTCCTGTTTCCCAGCAGGCATTGCATATCTACTGCTAAGCATGACACACATCGACACAGACAATTGGCAGAATCAGAGAGAGAGAGGGAAGTTTCTTATTTAACCTGCGCTAACTGATGTTTGTGTCCACTTGTTTTCAGCGGAAATAAGTTGTGAACACAGCATTACCATATCGTCACCTCTTACGTTGATATGTTGAACTTGTGATCAAACAGAGCAACAAGATCCTTCGTTAGGAGTCGTGTTTGTGTCACCTCATGAATGTCAGTCCAATCTTCTCTCTCCTTTAGGCCGAGGGGAGCTGCAGATTAAGCTGATAATTCACTACCAGAGACACCAACACATCAAAAATAAAATTTTAAGTTCTATCTTCATTCTATGTTGTGTGTACTGTGTTGAGCTGCTGATGAGCATTGTGCAACAGGGAAAGAGTCGCTGTTTGACTCTTGTTCCGACCTATCTGCAGTGACAAGCACACATTTCCCATCACCCTCAGCATCCCCAGCTTTCCTGGCTGCCCCCAGTTAGATTGACGGGTGCTGTGACTGGACGCTGTGTAAATGCTCGGGGCTGTTTTGGCAGCGACGGCGTTGGCTGGTGATGCAACAGTGTAGTGACGGCAGCAGCAGTCGTTTCATTTCATAATATGTTTCTTTTATAAGCAACGGTCTTACAGTAACTCATAAGTTGAATAGATACATATAATGTGTTTTATGGATATTTTTGGAGGAGAAAGTCATTTTTTATGAGTTTTGGCCTTTAAACTATTGATTCAAAAATCTTTGTCTACAGTTAGAGGAGAAATTGAGGGTATCAGACACTAAATGTTTCACCACAGAGGCTTTCAAGTGATGTCTGTATTGGAGGTCTTAATGTACAAGGTCGTACTCATCAGTCAAGTCCCCATGTCGAAGCCACCATGTTCGAGTTCTTCAGAGCTGTAAAGTTGTTTTTGGTTTTTGTCAGTCTTACAACAAAGTGGAGATAAGATGAGTCCGCAGCCTCGTCCCAGGTCTCTGAATCACTGCCTACAGCTTTGATTTTTTTCAGTGACTCATAGAATATATATAATAAAGTGAAAATGAAGTCAAATTATTCTTATTAGGCTAAAGCATCTGATGATTAATGAAAGTAATCAGGGCCATTACTGATGGAAGAGAAACTGTGAAAAAAAAAAGTCCTTGTGGCAGAATTATTTACAAAAGTTTGAAGGGCCATTTTTTTTGTTTCAAAGTTGTTCACATACAATTTCCAACAAAGAGCACATAAAGGCGGCAAGGTAAGGCAGGGCAAGTTTATTTGTATAGCACATTTCAACAACAAGGCAATTTGAAGTGCTTTACATAACGCATAAAAGCAACACAGGGCAATATAAAAAGGCTTTTAAAAAGAGTTAAATAGAAAGCACATGGAAGGCCAGGCAGGTTTGCCTGGTGTTGTCGTTTTGGGGGTCTTGCAGCTGCTCTCCCTGCCTCAGGCTTTCCATGTATGCACATGGAAGGGCTGGACGTTTGCTCCCAGAACAGAGCCATGCCTCCAAATCTAACTTACTGCAGAGCAAACATAAGTTTCTTTGACTAAAGTGGTCCTGAACTGGCATTCTGCCACTGTCTGTGTTTAAGTGGATGTCAGTGAAGACTTGAACAAGAGCAGTCTCAGTGCTGTGGCGGGCTCGAAAACCTGACTGGAAGACATCAAAACAGTTGATTAATGCCAACAAGTTGTTCAGCTGTTGAGAAACAGCTTTTTCAATGATTTTACTTAAGAACGGGAGGTTTGATATGGGCCTATAACTGTTCATTACTGAGGCGTCGATATTGTTCTTTTATAAGAGCGGCGTGATGACTGCAGTTTTCAGAGCCTGTGGGAAGACACCTGAGAGACGAGACGTGTTGACAGTCTGTAGAAGGTCTGATTTTTGAAAACGCCTGTTGGCAGCAGGAAGAGGGTTTCAGATGTTTAATGTCCTCCAGGTTTTTATGGTTAATAGAATCAAATTGTGTCATACTGTTTGAATTGATTTTAAGTGGACACAGCGGCAACACATGTCCTGCACCTGATATGGAGACACTGACTGTCTGTCTGAATTTTGTCAGTCAAGAAGGAGGCAAGGTAGCCTGTCGACAGCAGCAAGCAAGGAAAGTGCATTATTATTGTTTTTGGAGATGAAGGACCGCCTTGCAGTTCTCAGTTCTACATTATAAATGCGAAGTCTCTCTTTACAGATGTCATAATGAACCTGGAGACTTGTTTTTCGCCACCTGCGTTCAGCTTACGACACTCTCTCTTCTGTTCTTACCAGCGTGGCGTTTCTCCATGGAGACCTTTTCTTACCAGAGACAGCCTTCTCCTTAGTGGCTGCCATGGCGTCAATAACATTTGTAATTTTAGAATTGAAATTTTCTACAAGCTCATTGACTGAGACCCGAGAGAGGGCGGGTTTGGAAGAGAACGGCTGAATAAATATTTCACTGGTGTTTTCATTGATGTAGCGTTTTGTGATTACCAGCAAACGACAAAATTATTAAATCTAAAAGTATTGCAGAGTACACGTGGAGAATATCCTGCTGGCGAGTACAATAAAAAGATAAATAATGCCTCCTGATGTACAGCGCCTTTTTAGGCCGCATGTTGTTGCTGCTTTCATAATATGTTCATCAAAAACATAAGATGCCAAATTGCAATACAGAAATGACCCACATTTATTTACCTCATTAAAGGAGCCGTAACTTTCTCTTCTGGTCAGATTCACAGGAATCTTCTGCTGTTTCTAAATCCATCGATTTTTCCTCCACTATCTGAGAATCATCTGTGTTTCAGTTTCTCCTCAAACACATTTACATTTAGACATTTTATGCTCACACCCAGAACAAGTTTCAGTGATTGAGATGGGAGAATCAGCTGCAATTCACGGATCAACAGCTTTACGAGCGACCAGCAGCAGTGAAGAGTGCAGCACTTTACATGATGCAAGTACTACTGCTCTCCTCGATTATCATGCGTGAAAGATCATTTCAAGGCAAAGGAGAAAAGAGAAGAGGAGAAAATGGTAAAACGTTTTTTTTTATCAAATCGTTGAAGATTGGTGCTCCCAGCTTTTCTCCTGACACAAATGATCTGCTGCAAATTTCACATCTTTCCCCGAGGCGTCAGAAAAAACTGCTATTTGGGTCAAGTACAACTGCTGCCAGACTACTGGCTCGATTACTTAGCGTTCCCCAGGCGCCGTTTGATTGACAAGTCTGCTGTTAGACTCCCTCGGCTATTTAGACTGCATCGATGACAGACAGAGCGGAGCATCGCTCAACATATATGATCTCTGGAGCTATGGAGGGACGACTACAGACATTCTCTCATCACAGTACAGAAGATGTCCCTGCAACAGTAACGGGGATGTTTCTCGTTGCTGTGGCCGCAGTAATAGTAGTTATTGTTGTTGTTGTAATGGTCACAGTAGTAGCTCTAGTAGCAGCAACGTAGTAATAATAATGGTTGGAGTAGAAGAAGAAGAAGGTGAAGAAGTAGTGGTGGTGGTAGTAGTAATAGTAGAGGTAGGAGTTAAAGTAGCAGCAGTATCTGTAGCAGTAGCAGCAGCAGAAGCTGGAATAGTAGCAGTTGAAGCAGCATCAGTAATGCTAGCAGTAATAGTAGTAGTATCTGTAGTTCATTACATGTGCAGATTGATTACAACCTAATTATTTATTCTTGAATGTTTAAAAATAATACACGTATTATGCAGTAGTAGTAGTTGAATCAGTTGCGTAGTTGAAAGCCCCGGGCTTTGAACCGACAACCTTCTGGTCACACGTCTTCCTCACGGAGAGATGAGAGAACAGCTTGGGTTCATATGAGCACAGACTCATGGTATCCCAGAAGGCTTTGCTCCGCAGTCACCAGGATTAGTGTGCGCTCCCTTTGTTGTGTTCCTGGAAGGACTGACGGGAGGAGAGGATGATGGGAAGGAGGAGCGGGAGGGAGCGAGCCACATGGAGAAAGAACGAACAGGAAGAGAATAGATGAGCAGTGATGGACACAACTACAGAAACAACAGAGTTATTCTTTGACATTGCTGCTGTTTTGGTGGTGAAGGTGCAGGCGGACGGAAGGCTGAGACAGATACGAGTGTGAGAGTGTGGACTTCGGTCTAATAGAGAGAGTCAGATGGTTTTGGACCGAACCAGCCCGAAGGTCCGGGAGGTGGAGGAGTTTCAGTTTGAACTTTGTTACACATGTTCGCTTGATAAATGAGTTTCTGTGCTGATGTGAAGCCTGTGGTCTCTTATGATGAAGCGGCTGACAGAATCCAATTAGAAAGCTCTCGCTCTCTGTCTCTGCAGCTCTCCTTTCTCTTTTCTCTGTAACTTTCACAGACAAATACCATGTTTGATGTGTATGGAGCCCCTCAAGTCCCAAAAGACTGTTTTTATCTTGTCTAAATGGTTAATATCTTGTTCGAATAAGTTATCTTGTTTGCACAAGTTATCATCGTGCTCACACAAATTAATATCTTGCTTGTGTAAGATCCATATCTTGAATGAAGCTGTGTGCACAATGGAAGGTGTCAAAGGTTTGACTAGAGTACATCTAATCGACGTCCAGAGACTGATGGCCTTTCCTTGGTCTCCGTCTCTCAGGCAGGAGTGCGTGGCCACAGAGGAGAGTCCGCAGGTCTTCTTTTGCTGCTGTGAAGGAAACTTTTGCAACGAGAGATTCACACACCTGCCTGACGTCGCCGGACCACGTGAGTCTGCCTTTTGATTGGCTAGTGTGTGTTTCTATTTTACACACGTTTCTTCATATCTTTTCTATTATTTCATGAATCTGATTGTGTTTCATTATGTCTGTGCATTTTAACTTTTTTTAATGAACATTTTTGTAAACGTGAATTTTTCCGGTGTGTGTGCGTCAGTGATCAAAGCCCCGCCCCCCAGCGTCGGCGTGTTGAACGTGATGGTTTACTGCCTGCTGCCCGTCACCATGCTGTCTGTCGTCCTGCTCACCGCCGTCTGGATGTACCGACACCGGAAGCCTCCGTACGGACACGTGGACATCACTGAGGTGGACACACACACACACACACACACACACACACACACACACCTTAAATCTCGCACAGCCTAACGACTGCTCCTTGAGGAACCGATGAGCGGCCAAAACATAAAAATGTTTGGAAAGTGAGAATGTTCGTTCTTTTTATTTAGACTTTTATTCTGCGGGATGAAGGAGGGAAGAGAGGAAAGAAGGCATAAAAGGAAGGAAAGGAGTGAGTGAAGGAAGGAAGGAAGGAAGGAAGGGGACAGTGTGCTCATGTTGAAAGTCTAAAATTCGAAATAGTTTCTTGAGAAGATAAAAGATAAGAAAAAAAGAAAACTATGCCCACTCTGTCTCTCACTCAGTGAAAACATGATGTCATAGCTCCCTCTGGTGGCGGCCTGTGGTACTGCAGCTGCTTGTCTCAGATCATCACTGAAGAAGAGACGGTGAAGTGATGGGACCGAGCTACTGCCGCCCCAAAACACAGAGGACAGCACTGTTGTTTCACCAGGGCACGAAATGTGTCTTTGTCTCACAACTCAAACAGTCACATAAAATAATAACAATAATAATAATCAGCAGCAGCAGTACAGCAGTATATGTGAGATATTCTAGTGCTGTTCGTTACACTGACTGCACTACAATGGATCCGCAGCGGTGGAACGGAACGACATTTAGGTACTTGTACTTGAGTGTTTCCATCTTATGCTACTTTCTACTTGTATTCCACTACATCTATCTGGCAGCTTCAGTTACGAGTTACTGTACACATAAAAAACAATGATAAGCTTCTAAGAGATTTACAGAAGTTTCCACCTTTGTCTTGTGACCTCTTTCAATAAATCAGTGTGTAGCTGCGTCTCCTCGTCACGTTTAGAGTCTGCGTTGTTGCCAGTTCCAAAGAGACATTCGAGTCATTTAATGCAGCAGAATCAAAGTGTCTTTATTCTACATGTTATTTTATAATTTTAGTGATGAAATCGAACCCGGCTCTCCTCTCTGTGTCTTCCAGGATCCTGGTCCTCCTCCCGCCTCCCCCCCGCTGGGTCTCAAGCCTCTGCAGCTGCTGGAGGTGAAGGCCAGGGGGCGCTTCGGCTGCGTCTGGAAGGCCCAGATTATGAACGAATATGTGGCCGTCAAGATCTTCCCCATCCAGGTTCGGACTCAGATGCTCTTGCTCATTGCTCCTCCGTGTGTTGTTTTGGTCTAGAAACCGTTTCACATCTTCTTCCTCTCCCTCCTCTTCTCACTCTGTCTGACAGAATAAGGAGTCGTGGCAGAACGAGAGAGACGTGTTCGTTACACCAGGTATGAGGCATGAAAACATCCTGAGGTACATCGCTGCAGAGAAGCGAGGGAGTCACCTGGAGGCCGAACTGTGGCTCATCACCGAGTTCCACGAGAGGGTGAGGAAGAGGAGGGTGTATGAGCAAAATCTGACTGCGACACTCACGTTAGTGTGTATTCACTTGTCAAAGTTACAGATTCATCGATGCAGCAATGAGTTAAACTCCCCACCCCGTTGGTGCGTTCAGGGACACTCAGAGATTTTGAATTGCTGAGTACAGACTTTTCATTGGGTCCTAATAATTTAATATTCCTACATTATAACTTGTCATGTGCCCTTCAACAGATGACAGTCAGATCTCAGATGTAGCAGTGTCTTTGAACGCACCACCTGGAGGGTTTACAAAGTGGTCCGTGCTGCATTAACTGACCACATGATGATGATGCAAGTTTGATGGATTTACTCCGCAGTTCACCTTAAACCTCACAAAATATATAATGTTTTGTTTTGAACTGAGGAACTAATGAACTGTTTTGCTGTAATTAAGTCCCCAGAGGTTTCCTTTCTTAAAGCCGCTATACTAACATGTTTACAGTAACAGTGTATGAACCGACACTGTGTCGGCGTCTCTGCTGCTGAACCATCAGCTGAGCCTGCAGCTCCGCTCGGCTTCACGGAGCTCGCTGTTCGTCTGCTGCTGCTCTGGTTCGCTCTCAGCTCTCAGAGCGTCGCTGCCAGAGAAGAAGAAGCTGTGAAAAGCCTCTGAACGCTTCCTGCTGAGCGGCAAACAGCAGCCAGACGCAGTCAGACAGCAGCTGCTGAACATAGCGGAGCATCTAGCTGCTAAAGAGCCAGATGTTTCCCTCAGCAGCTGCTGGAGACCAAACACAGAGCTGACAGAGAGAAGACCGGACTGACGTTGGTAGAATTTAAAATAAAGTTCAGTGAGTTTAAACAAAGTTTGGCCAAACAACATCAGTTAGAAACTGAAACAGGCTGAAATTGGACTGAAAAAGAAAAAGAGATTTTTAGGATTCAGTTATAGACAGAAATGACTCGATTGGTTTGATGTGATTTAGATTGAAGACCATACAAACGGCGAGTGTGTGTCTCTGCAGGGCTCTCTGTCAGACTTCCTGAAAGGAAACATCGTCAGCTGGTCCGAGCTGTGTCACATAGCCGAGTCGATGGCGTGCGGCCTGGCTTACCTTCATGAAGACATCCCCCGACAGAAAGGAGAGGGACCCAAACCGGCCATCGCTCACAGGTCTGCCTGCAACCAAAGCTCCACCGTTAGGTCGCTGGAGTAACGTTTAAGGTCACATTGCTTCACCTGCTGCTCAGTCAGTGAAGGTCTGTAGAAAGTCTTATCAGTCATTTTGGATAACGAGACCTCACTGAGCCAAAGTCGGCTCTGATTGGCTCCCAGGTTCGTTACCAAGATGTCGTTTCCAACAAACACACACGTCTGTTTTTAACTGAAGCTTTGATTCAGTTTAACCAAATCCATATTTATCATGTCATCACAGTAGGGCAGCTACACTATTACAGCTCTACATAATAAATGATGTTAAAAGTTGTTTGGTGGTGGAGTAAAGGACGGGGGCTGTTTTTAAAACAGCTGCATTTATGGGCCTGTAGGAAAGTAGGAAAACTGCACATTTAGTTTGTACAAACACAAATATCAAGAAATGACGTGTATCAAAATGTCATCGTATCAAACTGCCAAATCAGAATCTTTACTGAGCTGAACTTTTAATTGTTTTTCAAATCAAACAACAAAAGAGACACAAACACAAGAGTATGCCTCTCCATCCATAAATCCACTTAGAGATCAGAGAAAAAACAAACTCCTCATAACTGCAGAACTTGCCTGAGAATCATCATGTTTTTGAATTTTTAGTAGTTGCCCCCAAAGCATTATTCATTTCAATTACATTTTATTTATATCAACTGGAGAGTCTTAAGGGACTTATTCGGGCAGCCGGATAATAAGGAATCGCAGTAGTCCAGCCTAGAAGTAACAAATGCATGGACTAATGTTTCGGCCTCATTTTGAGACAGGATGTGCCTGATTTTTGCAACATCACGTAGGTGAAAGAAGGCAGTCCTTGAAGTTTGTTTCATGCGGGAGTTAAAGGATAAATCCTGATCACAGATAACTCAGAGGTTCCTTACGGTGCTGCTGGGGGCCAGGGCAATTATGGGAGCTGTAGTTCCAAAACTGAGAGCATGAGTATCCCCCAAATCAAAGTAAGACAGAGAATATGAAGACTCAGAATGTGTCACCAACATGGTTCTTGTGTTCCCTACATGCCTGAGCTGTTGTGGGGGCCCAGTGTTGTCTGAGGGGGGCAGAGTGTCAGACTTTGAAACTCCCTGGTTTGATGTACTTGACTCTCTCGTGTCTCTCAGGGATTTCAAGAGTAAGAACATCATGCTGCGTTCAGACCTCACAGCCGTGATCGGCGACTTCGGTCTCGCCGTTTGCTTCGAGCCGGGGAAACCACCTGGAGAGACGCACGGACAGGTGAGCTGCTCTGACTGAAGCTGGCTGTGGAGAAGAGCGTCCGTTAAACACTGATCGTTGTTTCGTGTGTGTGTGTGTGTGTGTGTGTGCAGGTAGGGACCAGGCGTTACATGGCTCCGGAGGTGTTAGAAGGAGCCATCAACTTCCAGCGAGACGCCTTCCTCCGAATCGACATGTACGCTGTGGGTCTGGTGCTGTGGGAGCTGGTGTCCCGCTGCAAGGCTGCTGATGGTAACACACACACACACACACACACACACACACACTGTCTGAACGGCTGTGGTCAGTTAAAACACCAGTAGATTCCAGTGGTGACCAGTTTATCCAGTGGGGGAAAGAAGCACCAAGACTTCCAGAGAACCGTCTGTGCTTTATAAATAAAGTTATATTTGAGTAAAGGAAGGGTCGTAACTGTGACCGATCCGAACCTGAGTCTGCTGCCCTGACTGTGTGTGTGTGTGTGTGTGTGTGTGTGTGTGTGTGTTACAGGTCCGGTGGATGAGTACATGCTGCCGTTTGAGGAGGAGGTTGGTCAGCATCCGTCACTGGAGGACCTGCAGGAAGTCGTCGTCCACAAGAAGATGAGACCGGCCTTCAAAGAGCTCTGGCTCAAACACAGCGTGAGTGTGCGCACACACACGTACACACACACACACACACACACAAGTACACTCAGTGGCCACTTTATTAGCAACACCTGTAGAAACGGACCTGTAACCCTGCTCCATGAAGCTCATGATGTTCAGGTTGTGTTGACTCTTTGTGATCCCTGTGAACCTGTGATGGTCTCTGGTGCTGAACGTTTGGCTCAGCGAGATCAGCTGATTAAATAAAGGTTGTTTATATTCTGGAGGCTGCCGTTTGTGCTGCTGTCGAACTGGCCACCTTATTTCTATCAGGGTGGACAGAATAACAGAAACACCTCTCAGTTCAGCTGAGTCAGCACACCCCGGACATCGTGAGCGTCACGAGTCAATATGGTGACTGATCGATAACAACAATGCATCAGTGGAGTAATCTTTTCTTCTCTGACAGTAAACTGAACATCTTTTCTTTTGGTCTGACGAAACAGACATTTTAATATTGGTACGTTTTGATGGACATTTTTCAATATTTGCTGACATTTTATAGTTCAAACTATTCATCATCAATCAATCGATAAAGAAAATAATGATTTTCTGCCTCTCACAATACAAATATTTGTAAGATTTAAAGTATTTGGAACTGTTTTAAATGTGCTTTTATTTTGAAGTCTCTCATAATATTCAGTGTAATTAATAATAATAATAATAATAAAACTTTATTTATAGAGCACTTATCAAAACAAAGTACAAAGTGCTTCACAGAGAGAGAAATAACATACCACCGTGATTTTTCCCTCCAATTAAATATAAAGTTTTATATAAATGATATATATCTATTTTGGTTTTGCGACTTTGAACCAAACAGCTGATATTGTGTTCTTGTTTTAGTCGTCTGTGTTTCTGCAGCCGTCTTTCTAACACAAAAAACAAAGAATAATAATAATTAATGATAATATTTTTCCTGACGTGTCCCTGTTTTCTGCTGCTGCTGCTGTCTGCAGGGCCTGACTCAGATCTGTGAGACGGTGGAGGAGTGCTGGGATCACGACGCCGAGGCTCGATTGTCGGCCGGCTGCGTGGAGGAGAGGATCTCCCAGGTCCGCCGCCTCACCGCCACCATCGCCCCGCCTACCTCCGACCACCACGCCCTGATGGTCTCCACGCTCGCACCTGTTCCCATGGTAACCAATGTGGACCTACTGCCCAAAGAGTCCAGTATATGAGGAGAAAGTCAAAAGAAAACACAAAAAACAAACTTGTTTGGGAGGCCTGACGTTACCGGGGAGTTTCCTGAAGTTCGGTTCAACTTCCTGTGAAAACGACCGAATTCACTAAAACACACACACATCATCTGTTCTCAGTGGCGTTTACAACCTAAATCAGAAATACAGCGTGAAAGCAGCTGCTATTTGATCTCTGGACTTTCTGAACTCTTATCCTTCTTTTCTTCGAGTCTCTCTCTCTTCGTCCTTTTGGACGGATATTACCAGCACACGTCCTCGTTTTTCTCAAGTTCTCCTCTCAGTCTTGAGTCATTCGTGTCTTTTTTTTAACCGTGTTTGTGTGTGTGTGTGTGTGTTTTATGTGAGAACCAAGCAAACATGCACACACACACACGCGGAGAGGAAAACCCAACACTGAAAGGCATTCAGGTCCCGACTCAGTGAATGCTCGTCTATCTCCAGGTACCTCAGCGACGACTTTCGTTACTTTCGCTAATTTTTTTACCATTTTCCTCGTGCATTCTTCCCTCTGCTGTCTTCTTCTTCGCCTCCAGATCTGGACTACCTATCTGGCAACTTCGCAACCGCGTCACCTAGCAACCACCTACCATCAACCTACCGATGGGATGTTTTTTTACTACAATGCTGCAAAACCCTTGTAGGAACGCGATGACTGTTACTAATACTGACAGCAAACTTTCTAACTTTTGTTTTTCTACATTTTCTTTGACTCTTTTTCTTTTCTATTTTTCTCCTGCGACCACACGCTACTATTCACACACGACAAACCTTCGGATCCAACGGGTTGTATCCAAAAAGACAGGAAACAGGAAGTGAGGTCAGAAGGAAAGACGTGAAAAACAAAAACCAGAAAGACTGGACAGTGGGGGTTTTTTGTGTTCAGCTGTTATAATTTGAGGTTGAAGACGGAGAGAAGTCTGACGGGATTGCTTTTCAGGAACACAGAGGCAAACGTCTTGCATGCAGAGATTTGATTGGCTGACTACGCTCAACCACAGCATTTTGGTTGGCTCGGAAATAAAACTTCTCAGGTAACCAGGTCTACAGGGGTGTCGAGGGGTTGGGGGAGGGGATTTGATGTGACGCGACGCCGGCCCCGAATTTCCATGGTCAGAAGGGGCGGGGCCAACAACTGGTGGGCTTATCTGAGGGTGCTCAAAGCCTATTGGCTGTCCTGAATATGTAATTTTGCAAGGTGCCCAAACAAGGGGGAAACACGTGTTACCCTGAAAAAGGTGCAAGACCTCATGATGCATGGAGTGGCTCATGCATTCAGGTCGGTGTGTGTGTGTGTGTGTGTGTGTGTGTGTGTGTGTGTGTGTGTGTGTGTGTGTGTGTGTGTGTGTGTGTGTGTGTGTGTGTGGTACAATGTGAACACAACAGTCACGTGATGTGACACGATGAGTTTTCTTTTTTCTAATTTGATTTTATACTGTGCGTGCTGATTGTTTCATGTTTTCAGTCTGGTTGTGTGTATTACCTGGAGGTAAGTGAAGGACCTGTGACCTTTGACCTCCTCAGTTCTGTTACCTTCCAACATCGCCCCCTTTGGTTGAGCTGCAACACTGCAGGAATCAGTTTAAAATCCGATCGCACAAATTCTTTTGAATTTTTAACTCTGAAATTGTGTTTAGTTCATTGAAGTTCAGTTTTTTTCCCGCTGTTTCTTTTCAGGTTTGAGGCGCTTTGATCACTTAGTGAGTACGTTGTTTAACTACTTCACAGCCTGTGACAGGACACTTACATGTGTAAGTCCTTTAAAAGTATCAGTATATAAGTCTGGTGATGTTCTACATGTTTCTTCATGTTCGGACTCAGAGCATCATGAACGTCTCTGCTGACATCAGAGTGAGTCACAGCTGATGGATCTTCTTCCTCCGTCGTCGTCCAGAAACTATTAAAACACATCAGCGAGCCGCTCTGCTGCACCTTCATCACCACGAACACACACACTGTAGTTTATTCTGCCTCACACACACACACCGTCCTGCTGCCCCAAACACTCACTACAGCACCACACGTGGATTCATCCGCCGCTGGAAATAGTCCCCAACAGACGCTCTGTTTCCTCCTGTTGGTCTGATAGAAACTCCAGCGAGCAGCTGTTTGAGGAAACTACTTTTAAACAGGAAACTGTAGATCTGTGTTTTTAAAGATCTTCAGCAGGAACCAATGGGCTCGCAGCTGAGAGCCGCAGACAGGAAGTCAGACGGTGCTGAGAGACGGACCGACGTGTTGGTGGTTTGAGTCTGAACATGAGATTTGATGACAAAAGGAAAAACATAGAATATCACCAGGATGATCCTTTAAATTTGGCTCGCTGATGTAAATTTGGGAATTTGTCTCCAGGTGGAGTGAATGTGTAACGTCCAGCTTGATTGACTTCCCAGTAAGCCCCGCCTCCTCCAGTGTCTGTAATATAAACTAAAACACATGCTGTGGCGTTGCAGCCCGGTCGGGTTCATCACAACTCTCCCAATTCATCGATGCAAAGGTCAAAGTTTGCAGAGGTCAAAGGTCATCAGTCACTTCCTCCTAACTTCGCTCTTGTTCTGGTTTTTTTTTTGTTTTCTCCTTCAACCGGGACCAAACCCGGGGCGTCCGTCTGTTGCCTCGGAAACCGGCCGCAAAGAGCCCAGTTCAGAAGCTCGCTTCATCCTTTGTGTTAAAACACACACGTCGTTTCTAACAACAAGAACTGAAACAAAAACAAGGAACCATGTTGTTTTTAGTTGTTTTATTTGTATGTTTTCGTGTTTCTGATCCTTCTGTGATGCCATACCTGTAACGGTGAATGTCTACGATGCTGCTGCTGCTGACGATGATGATTCAGACTCAAAGATGAATATATTTCTGTATATTCCTTTTTATTGTTAATTTGACTTTCGGTGCATTGAACACATGCAACTCTCTGTCTTTGTACGAAGTCAGTGAAGCAAGAGGAGGCGTTCGAGGAGCGTCGGGCGTTCGGCCGCGGGAACGACGACGCGCGAAAGAGAACGACATTGACTAATAAACGAGTGGAAAAGATAGAAAAGCTGGAGAAAAACAAAAAAATATGTGAAAACAATACTCATGAACCACAGATCACCTCAGTACACCAGAAATACCTCAGAAGACTTTTCTACGTGTTAAAGTTCTGTTTCTATATTTTATTAGTTGCTTTGACGACTTGTAGTCACGTAATATTTTATTGTGAGCTTTTTATTCTTTGTTTGTTGTTTTCTTTGGATTTTACTCTTTGATGATTAGAGAGCTTAATTTTTTACATAAAATCTCCAAACTGATAGAAGAAGAAATGCTACCAGGTCACGACTCGAACCTCCACGTTGTAAATAGCTAATAAAGTTTTTTTTAGACTGAACTGAACTGCCGATATCATAAAGCACCTGGACTGAGCTGGACTACTATCATCCTGTCCTCGTCTCCTCACGACTGTCCTGTCTCTTCACCTCTCCCCTCCTCTCGTTCCTCAGCCTCTCCACTTGTCTTCTCTTCTTCTACTTAACTTCGCCTCTTTACTCGTTTCCTTACCTGTTGTCCTCCGTTCCTGTCCTCGTCTGCTCGTGTTCTTGTCTCCTTTCTTTTTCTTGTCTTCTCCTCACCTGTCGTGCGTTTGTCATCTTGCCATCTTTCCTTTCATCTTGTCTTTTCACTTGTGTCCTTTCCTGTCTTCTTACTTCTCGTCTCTTTTTGCCTCGACGTCCTTTTCTCTCCTCATTTAGTCTCCGTCTCACTTCCTCTTCTCTCTCGTCTTCCATCAAATACTTCGTCTTTTCTCACCTCCTCACTTCTTCTGTACTTGTGTCTCCTGTCGTCTCCTTGTTTCTCACCTTTCACCTCACTCACTCTTCTCCTTCTTTCTCTTCTTCCCAGTTTAATTGAAGTGTTCTGATGTCGTCAGTGTTGTGCCTTTATTTGACTTCCATCTTCCCGTCTGTCCGTCCTGTGAATGTAAAAGCTCACGTTTCCTAAATATCACACCAGAGTATATTTGTATCGAAATACATTTAGAATATCTGATTCAAACTAAAGGAAATGACGCCTTTGACGACGGTTGAGTGAAATCACGGTCGATCGAATGAACAAACTTGTCTCGGCCCTCGTTTGATTCTGGATGAAACTAATCTGAGAATACTTGCAATAACTGAAATCATTCAAACAGTTTTCCAAATGTATTTTTTACCCAGGTGTGATCTCCATGTGACATTCTCAGACGATGCTGACCTGCTGTTTTATGTCGTATGCAGACAAACAAATGAACTGACGGACTGACTCAGATCCAGGTGTTTCCAGGTGTTTTCAGGAACATATTACCTCATTAAAGCCACTCGGGCAGAAACGGTGTGCTAGGAACGTGACAGTACTCGGTGACGGTGGGAAGGCTCGGGCAACATTATGGTTCAGGTTTCGGGATGAGAAACACGGGCTCATTGTCACAAACATAAACAAACATTTCCTTCAGGTTTTAAAAGGAAACATTAACCAGAAACGCGTCACACTGGGGGGGGAATGTTTCTACATTCAGCATGTAGAGATCCGAAATACAGTTAGCATTGTTAGCATCCCACAGTGAAACCAGCGGGGTGTCTGGCCAAACGAAGAAGGGGGACCAATATGTTGAATGCTAACAATGCTAAAGTGTTCGTTTTTAACCCGAGAGCCAATACAGCAGATATTTCCCCGTCATGATGTGACGTTCAAAGTGAAGCAGAACTCTTTAAAGTATATGGATGTTCTTTCTGGGTTGTTTTTTTTTTTTTGCCCCGTGTTAATTACAGTACGTATGTAAACTATTTTAACTCAGAGTTAGCTTGTACTGTTAGCTTGTACTGTTAGCAGTGAGTTGATATCACACTTGTATAGCGAAGCGTGTAAAGAGTAACTTACCTTAGTAACTTTATGGTGACTGAATATACAGCGAGCTGTCAGACGACTCAGAGTCCAGAGTTGAGGATGTTATCCGGATCAAAGCCAACATGGCGGCACTTCCAGGCTTCCACTTTATAAAGGAAAAGCTGTCGTCGTCTGAGTCCTCCTGCTCAACTTCACCGTCGTACACTGGACGTTTAGCCGATGGAAAACCACCACAGTCAGTTTGTACTTTACTCAAAATCTGTTGCATTATATTTTTTAGCATGTAAATGTGTTTCAAACGGAGCCCTCGAAGTCCCTAAGAGATGTTTTTACAAGCAGTGGCCACTTTATTAGGTACACCTGTACAATCTAATGCAGTCCAATACAACAGCTCTGCCGTAACATCTGTCTAATGTTCAGCTTTTGGTGACATTGTCAGGAATGCAGGACATTATACTGAGAGCTGTTTCTAATATTTTGTCCTCCCTGTTTACAAACATGAGGGTCAGAATATTAGGAACACCTCTGAATATGATGCAGTCCAGTACAACACCATCACTAACGCTGAGCTCACTGATAAAACATTAAAGCTGAACATTATAGGCATCATAACACTTTGTAGATATTTAGTTTTTTAAGATGTTCTTTAAACCTTTTGTACCTGTCCCGTTGTCCAGCAACAGTAATAAATAAGACAGATTCAGATGTTTCAGAGAGCTGATCCTGTAGCTAGAAAGCTAGCTGCAGCATGTACACACAGGAAGACGGCAGATACAGTGACAGCATGATTGTAGCATTTTGGCTAATAACTGTAATTAAAACACGATGTAAAGAGATCGATAAGACAGATTGCTAAATGAAGGGAAAGACGTGGAATTGATCAGATGGATCCATCCCATAACCAGCTGATGCTGGATTCTCACCAGGATGTGACGGTGGAGTTGTTTCGCCTCGATGCTAAAGAGCGGGAGGACGCAGCGAGCGGCGTTTCCCAGGTTTCTGCGTTCACAGCATTTCAAATTAAAAGTCACCATGTAAAGGCTCGTTTTCACTAATTGTGCAAGTGATGTCTTCATGTTTGCGGCCAGCCAAGTGCCTGTAAGGAGTCGAGATGTGGCATAAAAATCTGTGTTGTTTTGGTGAACATGGGCCTCAGTTAATGACAGAAGGACAGGCAGTTTAACATATTCTGCGTGAGGTGAAGTCTACCACATGTAATATTACTCACAGCGGACTCCTTGACTTTGTGAAACCTTCTTCCTCAGCTACTGCTGCAGAGCTTTTTGACTCCAAACCGAAGAGAACAACACTTAGTGGAGATCAGAGAAACCTAACAATAGATCAAAAAGTGGAACTTCTTATTCTTCATATCGACCTTCTCGTTCCACTTTCCCAAGAAGAGGTGGGAGACTCTCAGTGCGGACGAAACACAAACTGGACAGTGTTTTAGTAGTCGGTGAAGTCAGGAATAAAAGTCAGGTAAACGGATGCATGTTACGTCCACACATTTAGGTACCAATCCAAACGGACTCATTTGAAATCTGATTCAGGGCTTTCATTGGCCAGAGGGGCCACAAGGGGTTTCCCAGGCATGTTGTCAAGGGGTCATCATGAACAGATTGCTGCTGTTTCTCCCCCCAGGATGAATGGAGGAGGGGTCAGTGACACTTCCTCCCTTCGTATCCTGAACAAACAGGTGTGTAAGGATGGCCGCCTCCTGTGTTGGTATCGTATCCTGTTCCAGATTACTGAAGGTATCAGCCCTGCTGTACCTTTATGCACTGTCCGAACTAACTGCTGCTGGCTTTTCAACCCTGTTCATTAATACCAACTCTGTTATATGGAACTGCAGTTTATTTCTCGTCGGTTTGTGTTGTAATAGGACACTTTTCTTACAAGATCCATCCACGTGTAAAAAAAAAACTGCTGCAAACAACAAAAATGATTGATTAAAGAAGGAAAGTTTTCTTGTATTTACGACTTAGTATCTCAATATTACGTCAAATCATGAGGTAATGTTGATCTCATAATTTAGATGTCTGTCTTGAGATCCAGATCTATTAATTATGAGATAAGTCTGGTAATTCTTCACAACGTGAACAATAAAGTTTCTGACCGACTAATGTAACTAATGATGAGAGACACACCTGTGAATGACGAGAGGTCCGTGACGCCACTATCGGACTCCGCTCACTTTCTTCCCGCCTTCGTTTGAGGCTTTGAAAGATATTGTCAGCGACTAACATAACGCTAGATGACACAAGGATGATTAATACGCTGTTTCCATAGAAACACAATCCAATTAAACAGCGTGCAGCTCGTCACAAGCAGAGTTTCGACTTATCACTTAATGTAGCATCTGATCTCGTGAGTTATTATGTGTCAGCTCACTTTCATATGAGACAAAACTGGAGGACAGATATCTTCAACTGCTCACTGTACATTTATTACACTCAACACTGAAACATATGCCGACAGCATTTACTTCCATTTCTTTGTTCTTCTTAAGTGAGCCGAGCACCACAACTACCTACAGCATCAGCTCCTACGGCTGCACCGATCAGAATCGGATCGCATTACAGCAGGATCTGGATAATGATGAGATGCTAAACCATAAATACAAAATACCAAAGGCGTAAATTGGAGAAAGTGTGTATCTCATGAAGAGAGAAGATCTGTGAATTACCAGAAAACTATTTCATTAATAATGATCTTTTCTCGCAGTTATGTCTGACAGATTGCCTGTTTGTTAAAGGGGCAGTTCACCCCAAAATCAAAAATACATATTTCTCCTCTCACCTGTAGCGCTGTTTATCCATCTGGATAGTTTTGGTGCGAGCTGCAGAGTTTTGGAGATATCGGCCGTAGAGATGTCTGCATTGTTTGAATATAATGGGACTATAGGCACCAAAAAAATACATCTGAAAAACTCAACAGCAACGTCTCTTTCCAGAAATCACGACCCAGTTACTCGAGATGATCCACAGATTTGTTGTGAGCAGTTTCATGTGGGAACTGCTCACAACAAATCTGTATTTTTGATTTTGGGGTGAACTGTCCCTTTAAGATACTAAACCTAAAATTAAGAGATGAAGTCTACATTTCTTTTCTTTGGTAGAAACAACGCACTTCTGTACACACACTCATTTATAGAGCCGCAGAAGTCCTGAAAGAAAGATGATATTTATTTATCTTGTGCGTACAAGATAAACTTGATAAGGTCATAAAACCAGATAAGAAAAATAAGAAAAGAATAGTCCTCTTTCAGGACTTCAGGGACTCTGTGCTTGTTGAATCAAATGTCTCAACCTGAACAGACGTAACATTCATACATTTCTAAACACTGTTTAGCTCATATTGACAGATGTCAAACTGAGAGGCGGCCATCTTTACAAAACCCAGTCCTTCTCCACCAGAATGATGGTGATGATGATGGTGTTGATGATGATGGTGGTGTGAAATGTAAATCTTGTACCTTATGTTTCACTGTTGTAGCGCAACTGTAGAACACAGAGACAAAGTTGTACTACTGATTTAACAAATATGCTATAAAAAAGAAAAAGAATCTGTCTGACTGTCTACAAGCTGAGAACTGGTTTTCAATACTGTAAAAAAAAAAGTGTGGGAAAAGCTGTTTTTGCTTTAGTGTTTTAAAGTATATAAATATATATGTACGTATACAACAGATGGAAGAAATATGTCCAGGCAGGAAGAAATAACATTTAAGAAAATAAAAACCCCTTCCCCATCCTGTTGTAATGCTGTTCAAAGGTTCCAGTGGGTATTTTTATTTTCTTATTTTAATTTTGAGAAGCAATGATCACTGTAACATAGATGTTTCATTTGCAGTCCCGATGAAAATCCCCTTGTTAGGAATGATCTCTTTTTTTAAAAACTGTGGTGGTTCGTAGAGAAAAACTCAGCAACCAGACCCGGAGCTGCTGTTAGATCTGCCTAGGAAACAAAACAAGTGTGTGTGTGTGTGTGTGGTGTCTCTCTCTTTTCTTATCTATTTTCATAAATCTATTGTATATCTGTCTTTCTATCTCTATCTTCCTCTCTCCACCCAGTGCCAGGATCATTATTGTATGAATGAATGTAGTTCTAGTACACACGCACACACACACACAGACACACACACACACACACACACACACACAAGCAGTTACTAAAAAATAAAATAAAAATCACTGTAGAAAAAGAAAGGTTATTTCATATGGAAATAAACAATAAAACTGTCAAATAATTTTACAGACTTCTGTTGTGTTTTTACTTCTTTTCCTTAAATTTATCAAAAAGCTGAAAATACATAATCATGAAAAAAAAAAAATAATTTCTTTCATTACATGATGATTTTATTTCCGAGGCTACATTTAATATCTTTAATTTACACTCTTAATATTTTGTCCACCACATTTACATCAATGAGACTTAGTATTAGAAAGATCCTCTCACTAAAACCCAAACTACAGCCTCCAAAATGACCGTAAAGTTGAATCAACACGTCCCTGAAACAACCTTCATGAAGGAGGATTTGTTACAGGACTGTTTGATTGCACTGATTTAGTTTCAGCTACGTGGCTCTAATGAACTGGACACTGAGTGTAAACATGGAGGATGTTCAATATTTTATTCTACTTCTATCTGAACAATTCAAAACTTCAGTTTTTTGTCTTTATACATTTGTTGTTTATTCATAAGATGAGGAGGTCTCAATAAAATAATCAGAAAACCAAACATTTTTAAAATACATGAGATATTTGTGTGAATGCAGGACTTTAACCTGGTGACACTCCAGGATGGTCTGAAGGAATCCTCTTCTAGACTGAATCAGAAACACACCTCCTGACTCGACTCGAATCGCTGCCCTCCGCACTTCCTGTACCTGCTGAACTGTATGGAAAGCCAAGTGGACCATAAACGCCTCAGAAATGTAGTGTGCCATCCAACAGGCACGTTACAAAATGCCTGCCGAGGCTACAATGAGTCCCTTGGTGAGGCAACACATTTTAACCGTGCGGGCAGAAACCAGAAAGACAACAAAAAACACAAGTTCAGCTCGATTTCTTGTTGGAAAGTTCAAGACCAAGAACAATCATGACCCAAACCAAGTCCAAAGGGGGTCAATACAAAGTGTTTATTGGACCATTTGACAAAATACCAAAAAAATATGTTTTTGTAATCATTTACATATATGATATTTCTTTTGTGTCATATTTGATTCATCAGGCATTTATGGCAGTTTAGTGATCACAATATCTTAAAATACTCACAAAAAACAAATGATTGTGTACTTTCTTCTCTGAACTGGTCAATATAACATATAGATTATGATAGCCAAGAAATTGTTTTAGTGCAAATCGATGAGAAAAAGACAATTATTAACAAGTGAGCCATTGTAACATCCAAGATTGTCATGAGAGCAGGTTGCATATATAAAAACACATATAAACTTCTCAATTTCCACTCTAAATATATCTTAAGATAAGTAAATATAAGTTGCTTCAATACAGTAAATATTCATATTAAAATATTAGTAACAATATAAATGTTATCCTTAACATAACGTTTTTTTAAATTAGAAAAGATTTCCCTGCCAAAAACTTGTGAGTCACTACATGAAGGTAGCCATTTTGGATATGGCATTCAAAGGCCCGCTACTGCCTGCAGTGCCTAGATAAGCCACCAGAGGGCAGAAGACGTGTCAGATTGCATACAACAGGTTTTTCAGGAAAGTATTGATCGTTCACCCTAAGGACAAGATGCCCACACAAAAACAGAGCAATGTAGTTTACTCAATTCAATGCAGTGAGGAAAACTGCAAAGAACGGTACATAGGTGAGACTAAACAGCCACTTCACAAAAGACTTTATCAGCACAGACGACACGCTAACTCGGGATTGCAGAGCGCCGTGCATTTGCATCTAAAAGCTACAAACCACACATTTGAAGACAGTGAGGTGAAGATTCGAAGTAGAGAGAAGAGTTGGTTTGAAAGAGGAGTCAAAGAAGCCATTTTTGGGAAAAAAGAAAGCCCCTCTTTAAATAGAAATGGTGGTCTGAGATTCAATCTGCCCAAAGTCTATCACAGCGTATTAGCACCTTGGTCACGCCAACCATATGCTAATCAGGTACTTAACAGTGATGAGGGAGGTGCAGCCAGAAAACAATAGGCCTGATTACAGATTACTGGGCCATTATGGAAACTATTAGGTCAGTTTCAGGTGAAACTAGCTAATCAACAGATACTCAGGTAGACTCCTTCCTGAGGGCGGGGCTTATGTAACACAGAGTAGCTTAAATTTCTGAGTTCCCGGTCCATTTTTCACAATTGAGAATGACTTCCGGATGGGAACCGAAACGTCTTGATTCGGAAAACAGCGTCCAGATGACTACGACTGAAACCTTTTCTAAGATATTGATCATGTTGATGACGTAGAGGTCTCAGAAACTCATGTAGCAAATATGACACAACTGGCGTTACAGATATTCCAGTGGGCTTTTACTTAAGTCCTTCATGTCTGTCAGGCGGAGCCCTATTTACTCATCCACCCTGTAGGAATAAACACAATTACAGCAGTTATCTCTTATGAAGAGAGTTAAAATAATCAGACTTTGTTGGTGGCCTTCTCTTCACTAAACGTAACACTGGTGATTCCACACAGCCGTGGTCACCAAACTGTATAGAGCAGCCCATATGTTACAATGCAGCACCCAAATATTAATATTTACACCCTAAATATTAGCCTAATTTATATCAAAATAAAACAATGCACATTTCCTCCAAAGAACGATCATGTCCCCTTAGAGGTAAATTTATGATTCAGGAGATGCAGAGTTTCCTGTTTTCTATGATTCCTGATTCTCTGTGAGGACTGTGTGCGCTTCCAACTACACCTACAACCAGACTAAAGGCCTTTGCACACCAAGTCCGTATTTGTCGTCCGAAATTGTGGCATGTTTAAAAATAAACACAACCTCATGTTGTGTCAAACAGGTTTATACACCGACTTCTAAACTTTCATCCGTCATTAAAGTTTTTGGAACAGGTTCAATTTTCTGCGTAAGTATCATTTCATAAATCAGATACCTACTTTCAATGGATCAGATAGTAATATTCAGGTGGATGATGATGAAGAGGGGGAAATAGAGGATGAGGACAGCACACAGACAAAGAGGGAGGACCGCTCAGTCCCTTCAGGTGGCCACAGTGCCAAATGCCAAGATGTGGGCAGAGAATGGCGACAGCGTGGGAGGTTCCTCCCCCGGAGAGAAGCAAGGGAGGTAATGAGAGAGGAGGAGCAACAGCTGCGTCAGGACTTGCAGGAGCTGCAGACAGATGAGGTGTCCACAAAATCATCCTCACTGCTTGCACTCCTTTTTCTCGTATTGAATTTCCGCAATGAATAGAATAATAAAGCGCATTAGACTCAGTGTGCAAATGCCAGTCAGTGAGGGAGAACTAGAAATAAACCAGACTGAGAGTCTACAGCCATGCTAGCTGCTCTGTGAGGCTGTACTTAGTTATAGCTGTGCTTTGAGCTAAATGCTAACATGCTGATGTTTAGCAGGTATAATTTTTACCATGTTTACCATCTTAGTTGAACAGGTTAGCATGCTAACATTTGCCAATTAGCACTAAACAAAGTACAGCTGAGGCTGATGGGAACATCATTAGTTCTACAGATATTTGGTCATAAACCACAGTCTTGGACACAGTTACATGTTGACCTGATGATGGCGCTAGATAAAAGGTCAGAGAATGACCAAAGTAATTACAGTTCATCCTGAGGGGAACATGAATGTCTGAACAACATTTCATAACAATCCATCCTAGTTGTTGAGATACCGTATTTTCGCAAATAAAAACTGGTAGTCAAATAAAAGCCGGGTCTCGAATAATGGCTGGGGGAATAAACAACGAGGATGAACTCCCATTGGCTGTCATATTGTGTGCATGCCAACTACATATTATGTATGTTTCCATTACTTTAATTTAATAAATTCAAGCTGCAACTCCACCTTCTCGGCCATTGCGTTGACGAATGTGAGTATTAATATGACTAGGTGAAGTGACCCAGCCCAGGTTTCAGTAAGACAAAATAAGTCAATCTGATATTAAATCATTCACTAGTACAGCTTTAGATGCCTCCTAATCAGACCAGGTCTTCCCCAGAAAGTCCACGGAGCTAATACACTTACCACCTGTATGAATATGATTGGATGTCACTGGTCAACTGGTAGCCAAGAAGCTGATGGATGAGCCACTGATGCCAGTTGGTTACTAAAAATGTGAAGTCAGTGCTCAGCCTGAACGAACACAACGGTCCAATCAACTCTCACACCTTCAACTTTTACTTAGCAAAGCAGTCACTATATCTGGAAATACTGGATCTTTGATTGGATGCTAACTATATTGTCCAAAATACCAGCTCTGAGAGCAACAAATGGGCTCATCAGCATGAACTGACTTCAACTCGATACGAACCTCAGAGTCTCCAGTCTACACTGTGGACTCTCCAGTCCAGCAGACAGCAGCTTCGCTCCTGAATCCTGCAGTTTATTGACACTCAGCTGCACATTTCTCAGATGGGAGGTGTTGGACTTCAGAGCTGAGGCCAGAGAAGCACAGCTGATCTCTGACAAACTGCAGCGCCTCAACCTGAATAAAGAATAAATGATGTAGATAAAAATCCATTTATAATCCGATCAGATGTGTTCAGGTTTTAAATGTGTAGCTCAATATTACTATCTCAAATGTCACCACAACATTCATACATTCTTATGTATGAATGGAACACAGATTAATAACTATATTGATCCTTTAAACAGCTATATTTGGAAATATGCTATGATCTCTCTGTGTTCCTCTGTGTGTGTTTGTGTGTGTGTTCTGAAGGATCAATATCAATGATCAGACATTATTTGTGAAAACACATTGAAAGAAACCAAAGAAATATTTCTACTTCAGCAAGTAAACTTGATCAATTTAAAACAAATATTAGTTCAGAGAATCTTCTGTATACAGATGTGACCATTTACCAACAATTGTAAACATTAATTTACTTTAACAGCTAACAGTGGACATTTTCTAGTTTCTTTAAGAAACACAAGTCTTTTGTGACTGCAGGCTAAATTTAGTACAAGAAACATGAAAATATGAACAAAAGGAAATTTACAACTTTATGGATGTAAGTTATGTATGAACATAAATTAGGTTAAAATGTTAATTAAACACAAGATCTACAATAGTAACAGAGTCAGTGAACTGACCTCAGAGTCTCCAGTCTGCAGTGTGGACTCTCCAGTCCAGCAGACAGCAGCTTCACTCCTGAATCCTGCAGCTTGTTGTAGCTCAGCTCCAGCTCTCTCAAATGGGAGGGGTTGGACTTCAGAACTGAGGCCAGAGAAGCACAGCTGATCTCTGACAAACTGCACCAACTCAATCTGAATAAAGAATAAATTTATTAGGAGACCACATGCTCTTTTGTTCTGTAGGAGAGCCATTGAACTAATTCTCCCAGCTACCCATCCCTATGCGCCAAGGCCCCATCTTCAATTGGTCAGTCTGACCTGTGACCTTTCTCTTTTCCTCCTGGCTTCATCTACCACACTGCTGCTCTGCAGCAGCTGTCCTCTAAGTGTGTTCTGCTTGGAGCAGACACACAACAGAACTGAACTCTTACAGCAGCGATGCCAGGGCCTGCATAAGATTTCTGCACCAAAGCTTGGCACTAATGGCTATTACACAAAGTCTGTCAGCTAACTTTAAGTAGCAACTAAGGAAGTTAGCGCTGAGTTAAATGCAAGAAGAACTACAGACGGAGCGACCGGTTCCTCCATCTGCACAGACGGAGTTCACATAAACACAGTTCACACATACACTTCAATTTTACTTTTAACATAGCCACAGTCTTTATCAAACATGGCCATGCAGCCATTTTAAATTAGATTTATTTTGTTTGACGCCATTTTAGACCCAAGCAGCCATTTTGGAACACACACACACGCCCTTTGTTATGTAGTTTAGTACCTTTAGAGTTAGACTTCATATTGTGTGTTTTTGCTTCTATTATCTTTTAATAAATGCTTGTGTATAATTATGTTGGTTTCTTTAATGTTGCACAAGAGTAAGAGTAATTTGCCAACCTCTTCTATGTTGAACTCAAAATTCTTCAATCTACTAGTTATTGATGGCAATTCTGGTTATAGTTATTGATTAAATTATTAATCTTAGTTACAAATTGATAGTTTAGTATGTTATATGAGACTCAATCAATTGACTGGCTATCGTTTCTCTTCTTTAAGAAGAGTGGTGCCCTGAGATGTTTATTAATAAAAGTTATTATTTATGATTATCTTTGATCATTTCTATAGCCAAATTTAATTGATTGCACCTACACAATTTGGTACCCCTTTATCCATTGTAAATCCCAACAAAGTGTAGCTCAACATCACTCTGTCCTAATCAATGAGCCTTTCCCTAAAGTGAGTAGAGTGACTTTGTCATTGTGTTATTGTGGATCAGCATCATGTCAGCACAACATTCATACACCTATTCATGTCAACACAGATCAATAACATGCTGCTGATCTCAGTCAAATCTGTATATGTGTGTGTTTGTGTGTGTGTTCTGAAGGATCAATATCAATGATCAGACATTATTTGTGAAAACACATACACACACACTCAACAGAAACCAAAGAAATATTTCTACTTCAGCAAGTAAACTTGATCAATTTAAAACAAATATTAGTTCAGAGGATCTTCTGTATACAGATGTGACCATTTATCAAAAATTATACACATTAAATTACATTTAACAGCTAACAGGGGACATTTTCTACAGTTTCTTTAACACAAGTCTTTTGTGACTGCAGACTAAATTTAGTGCAAGAAACATGAAAACGTGGACAAAAGGAAATTTACAACTTTATGGTTGTAAGTTATGTATGAACATAAATTAGGTTCAATTGTTAATTAAACAAATCACATCTACAATAGTAACAGAGAGTCAGTGAACTGACCTCAGAGTCTCCAGTCTGCAGTGTGGACTCTCCAGAAAACCACACAGCAGCTTCACTCCTGAATCCTGCAGCTCGTTGTAGCTCAGGTCCAGCTCTCTCAGATGGGAGGGGTTGGACTCCAGAGCTGAGGCCAGAGAAACACAGCTGGTCTCTGACAAACTGCAGAACCTCCATCTGAATAAAGAATAAATGATGGAGATAAAAATCCATTAATAAACCGATCAGATGTGTTCAGGTTTGAAATGTGTCGCTCAACATCACTCTGTCCTAATCAGTGAGCTTCTCCCTAAAGTGAGTAGAGTGACTTTGTCGTTGTGTTATTGTGGATCAGCATCATGTCAGCACAGCATTCATACACCTATTCATGTCAACACAGATCAATAACATGCTGCTGATCTCAGACAAGTCTGGAATTATAGGAGAAATATCAAATTCATTGATTACATGACCTTCTTCTTACTGTATTTGGTAGCTCAGTAGGTTTATGTCATTAAAAGGAAACTAACATGAAGCTTCAGCAGTCTGAGTTAGACAAATCAAGTCGGTGTTTACCAAAGTTACAGACTATTCAGGACCAAGTTCCCTCTTTGAGTTACTATTCCTCCACTGCAGCTCAACAAGGAAACACTGTCCAACTCTAAATACTGACTTGATATGTGTAACTCAGACTGCTGAAGCCTCATATTAGTCTAAGCTAAACTTTAGAAGTCATTTTTACACAGAACAAGAAGGTGGACTTTGTCCTCCATCTCAAAACATTGGAGTCAGGTTATAAGAGGATTGCTTCACAGACAGTATGGACAGAAGGAACGATTACAGACACCAGAACTCTCTGAATGTACAGATGGACACGTGAGTATTGTATTGAGATAGATTTGAAGAAATATGAACCTGTCCTTTAAGACAAACATGTTTCTGCTGCAGAAACATTTATTTGTTTTTTGTTGCAATCTAAACTATATACAGACTGTTGTTGCTCTAAATCACAAACACTATGACTGGTCTCACCTCCTTTTTTTAAATCCTCAGACAGACCTTGAATCCTGCTTGTTGTGACGTGTTGGCCTGTTAGGCTGCTGTTTATTATCTTAGCTCTGGTTTAATGCACACCACACCGCAGCAGCTGTGTGGGTTGTCTCTGTACCAGCTACATCAGCTCCTGATATTCAATATTCAGTATCAATTAATGAGTGATATGGCAAATGACCATATCGTCATATTCAAGTTATTTGTTGCCTATTTTAGTGATTTATTCCTGCATTAAAAACAGGTGGCGTTTACATGCAGGAGACTCTCCCTCTTGCACACAGTCACATAGTCCCCATACTAATTAACCATTGTTGTCTTGACTGAGTTAACTTCAGTTCTAGACAAAGATAACAGCGGGTCGATCATATGGAAGTGGTTCAGTTTCTGGAGGGCAGATGTGAAACAAACTACTATCCTCTGCAAAACTACTGCTACTGAAGCCAGCAGTACCACAAATCTAATCTATCCCTTCACTGAAAACAGCCCCCAGTGTTGACTGAAGAATGCATAAAACTATATCAAATATAATAATGGACAAGTGCCACAAGATGACAGCAGCTACATTTGAAGTTTATGGGATTAAAGTTATCCAGCGTGCGTGTGTGAAACAGAGAGAATGGGTGTGCGTCTGACAACTCTGTGTCCTGGACACCAATATTTTAATGTGTCAGTAAAGATGAATCACTGTCAGGGCAATAAAGATTTGTGTATGTATGTAAAGCTTTGTATCGTCTCTTTTATTATTATTATTTTATTCCTCCAAACGTGTTTTTGGCGTGGCCTAGTCAAAGTCCTGTTCCTAGTTGAAATGGTGAAGTGGTTCATGCTCATAAACCTTCTAGTCAATCTGAATGAATGTCAGATACCAAATAATAGGTGCTATTTCTTTTCAGTTATCACTCCTAAAGCCAAGGAAACAAGTTATTAAATCATTATAATAGTGCAATCACTTATTTACATAGATGTAGATATTTGATCACTTTTTCTGGAAATGATTAAATTATTTATTTAAAAAACTGCATTGTTGGAATTAACAGCATAATGCAGTTACTTTAACATGGCAAAACGGAAGCATCAGAAAACAAGGACGCTTCATACTATATAATCAAATATACTATCAAACGGAGGGAATTAGAAATAAAGACCTGTCTCTAAGCCTGCTTCTAAATAAAGGCCTGGTATCCTCTTGCCTCTGCAGGTGAGCGAAATAAAGGCCTTGGCCACTATTTGAGAATTTAAGGTATGATATTTTGGAGAAAATGGGAAAATATCGAGATATATATTGTATATCTCGGCATAGCCTAAAAATAACATTCATGTCTTGCTTTCTTTATCTAACCTGTCTCTCTCTCTGTTTACACAGAAGCTCAAACTCTCTGTAGCCTGTTTTTATCTGCTGTCATCAGATCCTTAATAACCTCATTCACATCCCTCACACACTCTGCAGCCTCATCAGTACTGACATTATCTCCACTGACTGATGGACCACAATGTGAGTCTGTGGAAGCTGAAAAACTGCCCTGTCAACTGATTGGCCATTTGAAAAGAAAAAACATTTCTGAAAAATATTTATATTTCTTCAGATTTGTGATCAGGCAAATCCTGAAACTTTATGAACCAAAAATGTAAAACAACAAAAGCTATAGTACGTGAACTGACCTTAGAGTCTCCAGTCTACAGTGTGGACTCTTCAGTCCAGCAGACAGCAGCGTCACTCCTGAATCCTGCAGGTGTATGTAACTCAGGTCCAGCTCTCTCAGATGGGAGGGGTTGGACTTCAGAGCTGAGGCCACAACTTCACAGTGAGTCTCTGAGAGTCCACAGTCAGAAAGTCTGTTCTGACACATAAATGACAAAATATGTTATTATGAAAGAGGACACTTTATATTCATGCATTTAATGACTAAACAGTTGGACATTTCCTGTTTTGATGAACATTTGCTCTTCACATCAGTGGTTCAGCTAATCTTATCTCACTGTGTTTGACATGAAACAATAATTCTTATCACTCTCTCTCATACCTGCAGACTTTTATTCTTTGTTTTGCTCTAGTCTTGCAGATGAAGGAGAGAAATTGTAATTACATTTAGGCTTCCATAATGTCCTCAGTCTGTCAGTGTGGTCCAATCCCATGTCTGTCTCCACAAAGTTAGCATGAGGCCATCTGGATTAGAAAACCATTTTTACAACTCAGTGAACAGTTACAGTTGGAGTAAATGATCTCTCTGTCAGGTTCACATCCATAAGTGGGAAAATTCAGTGACTGCTGCCAAACCATACAGATGTGAAACAAATCGCTTGACAATATTAGACCTGTACATAAATAAATATGAATAAAATAAAATATTTTGATGACTGCAACCGTCAACATTCTTTTCTGAGCATCTGATAAACTTTTTCAGCACACAAACACAATTAACAAACCGATAAAGTTCAATTATTAAAGTCAAATTATTTTCAACATAACGTCATAAGAAAGATGTTACCAGTGTATCACCATTAAAAACATAACATTGACCTTTGGTGTGTATAAGATCTGTTAAAAAGTGAATTCTACCATTCTGCTCTTATTTATTCATCAGACCTCTGTTATTGGTAGAAGCTATGCGTTTCCTGCTACTACTCTTCTCTACACCGACAAGAGAGAGAAAACACCTGTGAATTTCTTTCTGAGTAACAGAATATGAGGAAAGACTTAAAAACAAGTCTATGTCAAGAAGGTTTCATATCCTTTCATGTATTTCTACCTCAGTTAACCAGTCCTTTGTAGCAGATGTAAGTTGTACCCCCTTTTCAGTTGTTCCAGAGAGGTTCAGGACGACAAGCGAGCTATTGTAGCTGAGTTAGCACTGCATAGTTTTGACAGTAAAAGCCTGTGTGCATCCATTGAGAAGTGAGTTTCATTTTCTGTTTGCAGATATGAGTCTAAGTTGCTACATTTAGGATGCGTAATTCATGCTAATGTTTGTTAGTCGGGTTAGCTCTGTATTCACTGGGTGTATGAGCTGATCTCCTTTAGAAAATCATACAGATCTTATTTTAAACTCTTAAGCATAGTGGGGAAAAATCAGGTATTACCTGTGTGTCTGACGATATAAGACACCTTGCAGAACCTAGTCAGGTAATAATAACTTTACTGGAAAATACTGCTATATATTGTGATAAAAAGCTTCTGTGATAAAACCTCAACCACAACCTCTAAAGTCCTTCATTTGTTTTACAAGGTTTGCATGTCGCCTCCATCACCCAAATGAAGATAAATAGAAGAAAAAATTGTAAAATGTAACAATTATTAGAAATAAATAGAATAACTGTCAATAACTTGACAGCGATAAACACAACCAACTGAAAAATCTACATTTTATTCACTCACAGCATTTGAAACAGCTCAAGAACATCTGTGACAAAATACAACTGACATATAATGTTTGCAATAAACAAGTCGAACACTATTTTAAGAATAATAAGAATTTTAGAGTGTTAATATCTGAAGAACTAAACTGCTGATCTATAATGTTAATCACATCTGGACTTACACAGCCTTTCTGCAGTTCCTCACAGCTGGAATCAGTCTTCGTCGTCCCTCTGCTGATGTGTTGTACTTCTGCAGGTCCAACTCATCCAGAACCTCCTCTGACATCTGCAGCATGTAGGCCAGAGCTGAGCAGTGGATCTCAGAGAGTTCCTTCTCTGATCTGTTCTCTGACTTCAGGAACTCTTGGATCTCCTGATGTACTGAGTGGTCGTTCATCTCCGTCAGACAGTGGAAGATGTTGATGCTTCTGTCAGGAGAGATCTCAATACTGTTAATCTTCTTCAGGTTGTTGATGGCTCTCTGGATGATTTCAGGACTGTTGTCTGTCTGACCCAGCAGGCCTCCTAAGAGTCTCTGGTTGGACTCCAGAGAGAGGCCATGAAGGAAGCGGACAAACAGGTCCAGGTGGCCATTTTCACTTTCAAGGGACTTCATCATTGCTCCCATCAAGACATCCACAGTTGAATCAATGTATTTTCTCCCCAGGAAGTCCTCCAGTACCTCTGTGTTACTGTTTGTGTAACAGTGGAACATGTAGACGGCAGCCAGAAACTCCTGAACGCTCAGATGAACAAAGCAGTAGACTGTTTTCTGGAAGATCACACTCTCTCTTCTGAAGATCTCTGTACAAACTCCTGAGTACACCGAGGCCTCTGAGACATCCAGACCACACTGTTCCAGGTCTTCTTGGTAGAACATGATGTTTCCTTTCTCCAGCTGTTCCTCCGTCAGCTCCTGTGGACTCGTCTCATGTCCGTCATCATACTTCTGCTTCTTCCTCTTTGTCTGAACCAGCAGGAAGTGTGAGTACAGGTCAGTCAGGGTCTTGGGCAGCTCTCCTCTCTGGTCTGTAGTCAACATGTGCTCCAGAACTGTAGCAGTGATCCAGCAGAAGACTGGGATCAGACACATGATGTGGAGGCTCCTGGATGTCTTGATGTGGGAGATGATTCTGCTGGACAGCTCTTCATCACTGACTCTCCTCCTGAAGTACTCCTCCTTCTGGGCGTCAGTGAAGCCTCGTACTTCTGTTACCCTGCCAACACATGAAGGAGGGATCTGATTGGCTGCTGCAGGTCGGGAAGTGATCCAGACGAGAGCCGAGGGAAGCAGATTCCCCTCGATGAGGTTTGTCAGCAGCACATTGACTGATGACTTCTGTGTGACATCAGACACGACCTCATTGTTGTGGAAATCCAGTGAAAGTCTGCTTTCATCCAGGCCGTCAAAGATGAACAGAAGTTTACAGACAGCGAGCTTCTCTGCTGTGACCTTCTGTAATGTTGGATGGAAAACATGGAGCAGCTGGAGAAGACTGTACCGCTCATCTCTGATCAAGTTCAGCTCCCTGAACGAAAGCAGAATCAGCAGACTGACGTCTTGGTTTTCCAAGCCCTCTGCCCAGTCCAGAGTGAACTTCTGCACTTTCAAGGTTTTTCCAACGCCAGCGACGCATTTCGTCAGAACGACTCTGATGTGTTTCTGTTGGCCGGGTAAGGCTTTAAAGATGTCGTGGCACTTGATTAGAGTTTCATGGAGGGTCTTCTTCTTGGAAGCTGTCTCAAGCTGCCAAACCTCATGTTGGGTATTAATCTCTTCGCTCTGTCTCTCTGTGATGTAGAGCTCAGTGTAGATCCTGTTGAGGAGGGTTCCACTTCCTGTTTCATCACTTCCTTCAGTCACACGTTCACATCTCCTCCTCAGACTGATCTTATGTTCATCTAAAACTTCCTGCAGACCACTATCTGCTGAAAGAGAAGGAAACATGTGAGACTAAAGAAAAGGAGTTTGAGAATCTGGTGATTATTTTCATGACCAACATTAAAAAGTAATAAAAAATAAATAAAGGGTTTTAAATGATTTTTATAAAAATGTATCTGCTGTAAAATACAAGAAAATAAACCAAGAAGAATCCTGTTTTTAGACATAATGACATCAGTAGACAGATGTACAGTCTTACTTTGTACAGTGCTGGTCTGACTGGCTGTCTGCAGTCAGTCTTGTTCTTGGTCTTTTTCCACACTGGGGACAGGAGGAGTCTCCTGATGAAGCAGACTGGTCCCAGTATGAGGTGATGCACCGTCTGCAGAACCAGTGTCCACAGCTGGTAGAGACTGGATCCTTCAGGACGTCCTGACACAAAGCACAGCAGGACTGCTGCTCCTCCACAGAAACACGGCTCCTCCTCTTCTTCTCTCTGTGGAGACGAACACATTCATTATAACACATTACGTTAGTGGTGACCGACCCACAGCTCACAGGTTTCCCTACATATGTGACTCTTCAGTTCACATCCTGATGTTTAATTCACTTTCAAATCAAATGTTATTTCCATCATAAATGTAAATCATTGTCTGAATATGAGAGACAATCTCTTAAATTAATGAAACAAAACACCTCACAGAGGTCAGATCACAAACCTCTACCTTGTAACTAACAGTTTGTTACCATGGTGTTTGCAAAGCTCGCAGCTCTCTGCAGAGACAGAGTTTCGTCTATGGTTGGTTCTGTGAGCAATCTCTTGGGGCTGTTGCAAAGCTGACAAAAGCTTTCCAGAATTATAAACATCATCCAACAAAAGCACCTGGTGTCCAAAAAGCTGAATTTAGCTCACGTCCTGACACCCGTGCTCAGGGCTGGACTGGCCATCTGGCAGCCTGGGCACTTTCCCGGTGGGCCAATGTGCCTGTTTTGCCAACACAACTGTCTTTGTTTTTCTTTTTGTCTGACCGGCCCATAAAACAGGTAGATGGGCCAAATGTTTTTTTTTCTTGACTCTGGGCTGGCCCAATCACGGGTTTAATCCCCTTTCTAGATCTGGGTACAAAATGGATCGAATGCAGGTATTGTTTGACTGGAGAGGTTTCGATACTACTTAGTACTGGGTTATTTCAGTCAATACCTTAAAGGTATTGAGTACCGATACCCAGCCCTAGTGCTGCAGGCTCACTGTAAATGTCACTCAATTCTCTTGCCCCTGTAAAAAAGAAGATAATAAAACAAAGAAGGTCTGCTCCATGGTAAAACCCACAAATTAAAGCAAACATTGTGAAAACTTGAATGGAAATGGCGTTCCACCAATCTGGAAGAATCTTGTTTAGTCTGGCACGATAGTTTTAAAACATATAGGAAAGTCCTCCATAATGCCAGAGCAGCTTACTACTCATCATTAATAGAGGAAAATAAGAACAACCCCGGGTTTCTTTTCAGCATTGTAGCCAGGCTGACAGAGAGTCACAGCTCTATTGAGCCATGTATTCCTATAGCCCTCAGGAACAACTTCATGAGCAAACAAAATTCATCATGTCCTGCCCTTTTCTCCCATCAACTTTCACCAACTAACTTCAACGATTTCTTCATCGAAGCCATCAACCTCTCTCTTAGACCCCATCCCAACTAGGCTGCTTAAAGACGTTTTACCCTTAGTTAGCACTTCTTTACTAGATATAATCAATCTGTCAAAAGAAAAGGAGAACTTAAAGGAAAATTTAGTTGTTTTTACACCCTTGACAGCCATTGGTGTAAATAGTTTTGTCTCCATCAAGCCCACTGTTCTTAATGAATGTCTGTTTTGTAAATTTGAAGAATCGATTTTTCATTTTTTTAGAATGTGGTAGAATGAGGGAGCTAATAATATTTTGAAAGAGTGTTTTATCTATTTTCAAGAAGAATGGTCTAGGAATGTTTTTATTTTTGGTGTGAGATCAAAGAATCAATGTAGAAAAGTGACAACTGTTAAATTTCATTATAGGAGAAGCCAAAATGGCAATTTTTATTTCAAGAAAAAACAAGATAAGAGGAAAAAAATTTAAAGTAGAACCTGTGTTTGTCAATGACTCCCAAAACGACATATGTGACCATTGGAAAGTACCAGAGACAGGCTTAGCGCTTCAGTATGTTACGTGACATTAAACACGTGATTAATGTTCTGAAACGGTAGCAGTTTGATTAGGTTTAGGCAACAAAACTACTTGGTTAGGTTTAGGAAAAGATCGTGGTTTTGGGTTAAAATAAGTTACACAAGTAAGTCACCTACATAATGTTTTTTAACTTAAAACTTTAAATAAATCAACATAGACTTTGTTTCACACGGGACACAAACCCCAGTCTCCTGGGTGAAAGTCCTGTGTATGTTTGACCCATCCTCCACCCCACCTTCCTCATAACACTGACTTTGTCCCTCTTTGTCATAATTACTACGGCTGCTAGAGGCCTAACAATAAACATAAATATGGGTCGTAATAAGCTGCTTGCATAATCAACCTATATGGCCATTTTTCTGGTGAACACCTTTGTCTCCCCACTGCGGAAAGACAATTGGCTTCCCATTTATTAAAACAGAATAGTCATTAAAGAATTTGTTGTAAGTTTTGGCAAATTGCTGGACTTTATGCCACACAGTGAAAAGGTATGATATAATTGGCCTGTTTCACCATCTTATGGGGTTTGTAGGAATATATCAAATTTGGTAGATCATGTGGACATGTTAATTGTTCTTCAGTGGGGTGGCATGACACCCTGGATTCAACCAAGTAGTACGTGGACGCAGGGCAAAACACCACGAGTACCATTTAAAACCAGGCAGGTTGACGCCTCCTGAAAATGTATACCTTTGAAAAGCAGCAAGTTTGATTGTGAGTTTTTTCTTGTTCCACAAAAAGATGCAAACAGAATGCAACTTCTTCCAGTAGCCATCCGGTGGGGCTAGAGGTATCATTGAGCTGATAAAATTGATACGAGGCAATAAATTCATCTTAATGACTGAAAGGAGGTAGGGAGTGAATCCCATCTCTTCAAATCCCCATTTATGTTGTTTAGGACTTTATTGTACTTATTAGTGGTTAATGTGTCAAAGAAAGGATAGATGATAGAAGGATAGTATAGGAAGTATAGGAAGTATTTGAAATTGCAAACATCAGGAATACTAAAAGAAGGTATCTGCCTGCTTATTTCACCCAATGGCATTAATGCTGATTTTGCCCAGTTAATTCAGAGACATTACCAATAAGCTCAAACATATTCAAGAGATGTGAGAGTGATTTAGAGCATTTTTTGGTAAAAATCTAAATATTGTCCGCATATAAGGAAATGTGACATGGTGTCATGGTACGGTTGTACCATTCCTAGTGTTTCTGTCTGTCTGTCCCCTGTTGGTTTTCCTCCTGTGTGTATGTGCTGTGGTGGCGCGGCCTCCGAGGAACTGCCAATCAGCAGCTGACACACCTGCTACCCATCTACTGCTGCTCACCTGTTTTCCATTCACAATCACACCTGACAGTATATCTACCCGGCTCTTCTCACTAGTCTTCGCCAGATCGTCCATTTACCTCAGTGGTATAACTCCTCAGCTCTAGACTACCCGTTTGAGATCTTACCTGCATGTTATCAGAACGCCTGATTAACCCTTTGACTCCCTGTGCCCAGGTTCGCTCGTGTCACCTGCCTCCAAGTTGCCCACCGGCTTTCCAGGAGTACCTCACCACAGCTCTCACCTGCCTTGCCTCGGACCACTGTTCCTGCCTCGGCCTGCCTGCTCTCCTCAGCCTTGTGTCGGTCCGCTGTCTGCCTCCAGTCTACCGGCCACCAGCATTACCTCCACACTCCTGGTTCCTCACTGTTTCCTCTTAATAAACGGAACCTACTACTTCACTTCCACTGTCCTAGTCGTGCTTTTGGGTCCAGCCCCGGTATACCATAACACGTGGTGTGTCATGTATGATGAAGGACCTCCAACTGTCATATTACCTGAGCAACAGGCTCCAAACAAAGAGAAAATAAAGGTGGAGATAAGGGGCAGCCCTGACAGGAGAAGGATCTGAAAACTGAGAACCTAGATGATCAAATGTTGCCTGTTATCACTACTGCGGAAGGGTTAGCATACAATAGCTTAATCATAGAAATACAGCCTTCACTGAAGCCCACATGTTGGAGCACAGATCATAAATAGAGTCAGATCAATATAGCAGTCCAACTGGGTTGCCAAGACCTTAGCGTAGAGTTTGACTTCACCGTTCAGGATACTTAAAGAACTGTAAGAAGAGCAGTTAATTGGAGGGTTGTCCTTCTTTAGCAAAAGAGAGAAAAAATAGCAATATTTGAGCTTGAAGAAAAGGAACCTCTACCGATGAAGCATATTCAACAACAGAGGGCCAAGCTGGGACCAAAAGGAAAAATCTAGTTCTGGATGGAATCCGTCCAGGCCCAGAGATCTGCCTTTATTCATTGATTTGATGGCTTTCTTAGCTCTTCTAGGGTGATATAAAAGCACGGCCTCTAGGGCAGCTTAGGTAAATGTTGATTCTAAAAATTCAGTACTGACTTTTTCATCATGAACAAGCTCCGACTTATATAACTTTTGATAGAATAGTTGGAAGGTGCTATTAATTTTTATGCGATCAAAGGTTAAATTCTTGTCTTTGGTCCTAATTGCTGAGATGTTAACTGATCATTCGTCCATAGGAGCAAGAAGTCGGCAGGGTCGAGAAGTGGTGGTTCTGCCTGGTGCGATGAATAATTCTGCTTTAAGTTCATCCAATAAATGAAATGTTATTTAGCATGCTTTCTAGCGCTGCAATTTCAGTTTCCAATGAGCTCACATTTGTCAAAATGTGATGAATATTACATGAACTGCAAATAGACTCATGAGAATCAGCCTGAGGTGAAGCTAAACCTGAAAACTAACCTGACCAGGACCATGAGGGACAGGTTTCTATGGTAACTTAAGTCAGACTTATTTAAACCACTTTCATGAAACAGAATGTCCTGAAAATCAGTGTGATATACTGAAGTAAGCCTGGTTTAACTGGTAATCTGGCTTAATGAAACCCCTCAGATGAGTCGTTTCCTCCCTGTTGGCACACGGGGCATTTTGTTCTGTTTATTTGCTGGACATGAATTTAGTCTTTGACACATTTCACTGAGTGCTTTCAGAGCCACGACCTCTCCTGAGAGCTGATTATCTAAAACACAACATAAACTCAGACTTTGTATCCACAGACGAATCAAACCGTTGACTCTTCTTCCCTCAACAACAGAGAGACAGCTGACTCGGAGACTCTGACGGGAACATCATAATAATGTTGAAACACTCACCCTGTTTTCATCCTCCCGCTCTGCTGTTGGTACAAAATGGTGTCTGAACTGACTGCACAAAGTACTTTCACAATTAGGTCCCCTCCCCTCTCCTTTTACAGGAAATCACCAGTACATGTGTGTATGTGTGTGTGTGTGTGTGTTGATGCAATAAAACTGGCCAAACTACACGGCATCTTGGACAGCGTCTCCCACCCGCTCCATGACGTGCTGGTCAAGCAAAGGAGCACCTTCAGCGGAAGACTCATCCCCCCACAATGCACCACAGGAAATCATTCCTGCCTGTGGCCATCAGACTCTTTAACTCCTCCCTCTAAGGGTTAGTCTGTTTGACCCTAGGTCACTAAACTGGACACTGAGCATTACATCTCCGCCATAATTAACAATAATTGTGCAATATTCTGTGTACTACTCCTGTGCAATATTAGTTTTCCCATGTTAGTTTTTCTTATTTATTGCATTGATACCATATACCTGTATTACTCTTGACAGTACATGCACCTCCGCTTATTATTACTATTACTTATTACATATGTGGTGACACTGTATTTTATACTGTACTTTCATCATCAACCAGTAAACCCACTTGGTACTCGACATTTAGTTTATCTTATACTTATACCCACCTGATACTTAATTTATTTTCTGACCTGTCTATAGTGTTTATAGTGTATCATATCGTTTGCTAGTACTTTCTCCTGTGTGCACTGACGTAAAGGCGAGCTACTGTAACAAAGAGTTTCCCTACGGGGATCAATAAAGTATTTCTGATTCTGATTCTGATTCTGAATAGTGCTATTTTTGGTTATGATTTGAAACTACAGTTAAATTGCTTTCAATTATCTTTTTGAATTTAATAAGAAATCAAAAAAATATATGACAAACTATTTCTTATTAATAATAACAATAATAAAAAGTTTTTACTCCAGTTGGGATAACATCTACTGAGCACCATAACTTCCAATCTTCCCCCACACAACCCCTCTTCCATACGAACATTTGAACTATCCACAAAGTAAAACTGTTCAGATATATTTGCTGTAAATGATATTCTGTCTACATGAAGGTCTAAATGCTGTTTGTGACAAACACACAACAAGTATGCACGTATGTAACATCGTGTCTACACAGGTATGGAAGATATTTTTGGTCAGAATTCAAATTCCAAAAGTCCAAATATTAATTTAAAACAAGATGAAATTCAAAAATATTTTTATTTTATTTCACTAGTAGGAATAATCAGGCCATAATTCAACTTAAAAGAAAAAAGGAAATTGAAAAAGCTAACTTAACATGTAAAAATTCACAATGCAATAGCTTAAATGGAAATGCTCAAACTGAAAGCTTAAATTGAAAATTAAAATGGAAATAAGAAAAGGGAAACATCAAGTATGAAACTCAAAATGAGAAATGGAAAAGCTTAAATAGAAAAACAAAATGTATTTATTTTTTGCATTTGACCTTTGACATTTTCATTTTCTGTCGCAGTTAGCGACAAGGCAAAAGCCGAGTGGGCTGGGAACCACGAATGCAACACATCACATTAACTAAGCATTTTCAAAAAATAAAAAATAAACTAGCAACTAATTAAAACTAAACTGAAATTGAAAACAAAAAGTCAAAACGAACTAAAAATAAAATTAATGAAAAATGCAAAACTATAATAACCTTGGTCTGAGGTGATTTAATGCAAATAATCTGTAATTTCTAAAATGATTTCGTATAGTTTTTACCTGTTGCAAACTTTTCTGCTTTGTGCTGCTGAATTTAACCACACAGGATTAATAAAGTCTTGACAGTTACTAACTAACTACTAATACTTACTAACTAATAGCAGGCTTGTTACAGTCGGCTGAAATGGCGACACATTTACTGGAAATCCCCTGCAGTTTGTGTGTGTGTTTTTGTGGAGTGTATGTGTGTGTAGCTGCTGGACTCATGGAAAACTCAGCCTCTACATTTCTGCCTGCATTCAGTCCACAAGGAGACTAAACTGGATCCTCTGACAGTGAAATAATAATGAGAATAATGTCAAACTTACACTTCCTGGCAAATTCATTCAGAATAAAAGCACCAACTCCTTACATCTAAATGAACGGAACTGAAAAACCCCTCTTTAGATATCATCAGTATTGTGTTCTTGTTAATAACGCAGTCAGTGTTAGCTGTGGGTTACTACTGTTATCAATTCAGTATAGTTTCTACTGCCACTACTAGTAGTAGTACTATATTTACTGGTGGCTGGATGCAGGGCTATAGCCAAGATTTTAGAAATACTGAGTCAAGATATTCTCAGAATAATCCCATGCTCCAAAAGAAACCAAAGAAATACCTGTATACAGCTATATATATATATATATATATATATATAGCCTGTATTTAGATACATACATGTGAACATTTATATTATTACATTTATATACATTTATATGTTTATACATACAGTACATTGTCACATTGGTGGTCTGCACTTCATATTTCCACCTAAGTTCAGCTCTTTATTGCTGCCTGCTTCCTCCCACATACTATTGGCTGAAATGTTTGCTCTTTACGAAAATCCTCCTGTTTGAGGAAGTGAAACAAGCAATTGTGACAATGTCTTTTTGGATGAAAGCCCTAATTGTTCTGTTATTATTCTGATGCGTCGCTGAAAAGCACAAGCCACCCACAACAGTATCAGATAAATTGACAGTGTGAGTGATTGGCCATAGGAAGTTACTACAACTCAGCAGCGTTATGATTCCAGAAGGACTTGAATCGAAAACAACTACATATTCCTTAACTGTTATTCAGAAAATCTGGGTAGTTGTACAACCTACACAAAAAAATTATATTATTTTTGAACCAGTTTTTTTAAAAATACTGGAAAAAAATACTTATTTTTGTAGAGAATGCCCTTATTATTCCATAGATATCTACTGTATGTGGTAAGAAGTTACGTTTAAACAAGAGAGACCAAGCCAAAAGCATCTGCTCATGAACGTTTGACAGTTAGATTGGGATTTTTTTTACAAAGTGAATTTTGTTTTTCCACACAAAATTAAACAACATATTGTCGATTCTTTTGGATAATACGCTATCAACAACCAATAAGAAAGCCACTTACGTAAGTCTGGATATGCCCTCAGCTTTTGAGAGTAAGATTATTCCTCTCAATGATAAGTCTCCCTATAACCATGAATTTCATTTATTTTGTGTTTTTATGATTGGGTTCAAATTTCTAATTTATTTTGGTCTTTGGTCCCAGGTATGTTACCTGATCCTTCACAGGGATATTATATATAGAGAGAACATCACATTATTTTATGGCCATTAGTTCACAATTTTGTACGTTTAAGTTGAGACCAGAAGTCATCGAAAAACCCTTAATCAGCTCTGTCACAGCAGGAATTTGGGAGGCATTTCTCAGTAAAAGTGCGGTGTCATCAGCCAGTTGACTAATGATAATGTGTCTGTAAGCTACTGATATCCCTTGTAAAGCACTATAAGAGATACGAAGAGCTAGGAGGCAATTAAAAACAAATAAGGTGAGATTGGGCAACCTTCTTTAGTGCCACGTGACACACTAAATTGAGGGGATGTACCAAATTTTAATTTGACTGCACTACTGCCATTCTAATTTAGGGTCCTAATAGGTTTGCAAAAGAAATCTCCAAAAACAAATTTTACAAGAGGTTTCAAAATGAAAGCATGTTCAAGCAAATCAAAAGCTTTATAAAAATCAAGAAACAAAATTAAAAAACTATTGTCATTGACAAGACCATTATAATCTAATAAGTCCAATACCAGTCTAATTGCAATACGTCGTTTCCTCATGAACCCAGATTGTGATGCATCAATAATAGTTTCCAAAACTTCTTTAAGTCTACTTGCAAAAACGAGTGCCAAAATTTTATAATTGTTATTTAAAAGTGTGATAGGACGCAGATTCTCTAGACGGTCCCTGTTTGGTTTCTGAATCAAAGCGATGACGCCTTGAGTCATTACTTGTTGGAAGAGCTTCTTTTGCTTTCTGAGAAGACCTTAATCAAAAAACGAGACAGTTCTTTATCAAACATTTTATACAACTCAGCGGTTATGCCATCACGCCCAGGACTCTTTTTATTTTTTTAGATGTCCAATTACTTTCATAACCTCATGGGAAATGCTGATAACTGCTGATATAACTGCAGAGAAAATGCAATATGGTGTCATATAGGCTGCCCTCCATGCTGGAAGATTTGGCCTCCACACGCTCCTACGTGCGAGACAATGTGCCCTCATGATGCCTCTATAATAATAATAATAATAAAACTTTATTTATAGAGCACTTATCAAAATAAAAAGTACAAAGTGCTTCACAACAAGAAAAATAAAATAACACAGTGAATGACGAAATATAAAGAAATAAAACACATGAAATACAGAAAAGCAATAAAATAAACAGCCAGTTCACGTAAAATCAGGATATGCTTTCAGATAAAAATGTGTTTTTCTATAGTTGGGAATGCCCCTGTTGTGTTTTTTGTTATTTCGTTTTTTTTTCTGCCCTGATGCCCCACCACATACAGCTGGTGTCCTTTTTCTGTTTTTCGCCCCTGCCCCTCAAACAGCCTGAGTCTGCCACTGACTTTTACTACTGATACTTTAACTACATGAAGCTGTCATTGATGTACTACTGTATCTTTTGATTTTACTAAAAAATTTAAAAATGAAAACCACCGTTATTTATTTTGAACATGGCATTTAGATAAAGTGATGTTAAGTTTATACAGTATTGTTACTTCAGCAATGGTGTCAACACATTGGTTTCTGCAAACAGTGCAGTCTGTTACAGAATATAATGATAAAATCAAATGAAATAAGAACATCAACATACAGAAGAAAAAGTATACAAAAAACAATATTTACATATATTGTATACCAAAATAACAGACTATTTAGGACCAAATTCCCTCTTTGAGTTACTATTCCTCCACTGCAGCTCAACAAGGAAACACTGTCCAACACTAAATATTCACTTGTCAGTGAACTTAGAGTCTCCAGTCTACAGTTTGGACTTTCCAGTCCAGCAAACAGTGATGAGTCAGGTCCAGCTCTCTCAGTTCGGTCTAGACCTGCTCTATAGGAAAAGTGCAATGAGATAACTTCTGCTATGAATTGGCGCTATATAAATAAAATTGAATTGAATTAAATTGTATAATGATAATAAGGCTTGAACTCTTGAACTGGATGTGGGAGGAAGAGGACCGAACAGCTGCTGTGAGTGTTTCGCTCCTCTTCATGGGAACATTTCCGTCAGAACTTCGTACTAAAATATATTGAAATGCATAAACGCGATTACATTAACAGCTGAATTGTCCTTTCTTTGGATTACCTGAAAGTTCAGCCACACATTTGATTTACGGTTCATGTCTCTGGTTGTATTTTAAGTTTTCATTAATCCTGTGAAGTCCTTTGGACTCTGTCTCTGCATTCAAAGTGTGACACAAATAAGGTTTTTGCTGTGATTGTGATTTCTTGTGGGAAGCTTCTTTTCTGCGTCATTTAACCAGGAATTTGCACCCAGGACTAGACCAACACATTCGGGAATAAAATGTATCTATTTATTTTTATACTTTGACATAACAGTTAAAATGTTTTAACAATTCTACAGTAAAATCAACACAAATATCATGTCATCATAAAAATTCAGGGTGCAATCTTGGCGCCCCGGTTTCCATTTGAAAAAACAACAACTTTGATTGTAATACAGTTTTTCTCAGTTGCTAAAACACTAAACCCTACTGTCTGAACCAAACGCTCAGCTGCCTGAACCCGCTGACTGAATCAATCGCTCTTTTGGCAAAACCATCAGCACTTCTCACCTGTTCAGACACAACTCGCCAACACGTTTTCACTGTGATGCACCCGTGCTGCATAACGCTGAGCACAGGTGACAAAAGTCAAACACAGTTAAAGCACAGACGTCACCACCTGAACACAACAACTCAAAACTGATCCCACTTGTGGCGAATGACGTGAGGGAACATGTGCAGTAAGCCAGCTCAGAGAGCGCTGGTCTGTGAGGCCCTGCAACGGATAGAAACCTGAGAGGAAGAGGAGGTCGAGGTGGTCAGCGAAGACCAGGAACAGTAATATCTGATGAACTCAGAGCGACTGGGACTGACCACGTTCCTGTCCGTGGTGTGAGCATGAGGGAGGCTGGACAAAGGGTCCAACCAAACACCAGCAGAGTCACTGTGTCCACCATGATCCCAAGATTTAGAGAAGAGGACAGGTAATTACCTTTTTTGACATTATAGTACAGCATGTAAATGCTGACAGCAATTACTGTATGACATGCTATATCCTGTACCACAGTATACTGTCAGTAAATATGTTTCAGTACATCACTGTACCAATATACTGCAGTATTGTAATGGAGGGCTGGTCTAACTGTTTGTAGGCCTGGTATTCATGTATATTTCTGTACTGTATTTTTACATGGGCTTACTGCACACCAGCAGCAAACGCATAAGACTTCTGTTTTGTCTTTTTGTCCGAGTGCTAAATGCACAGGTTTTCTTTTTGTTTTGCAACAAAAAAACAATTTATCCCACAGTGAATAATAAACACTTATTTCTCCAGCTTCATGTCCTGAGCATTGTGTTTTCTATTGTTCTACGTAGTGTTTAGTGACTGTTCAGTAGTGTGTTTAATTTTGATTGACTCGGGGCGATTTGACAACACAGTTCAGTTCTGAGCACAGACTGAACTGTTTTGAGGTGAGAGTTTGGTTTTGCAAGAAGAGTCTGAGGTTTTGTGAATGTAGCTTGAAATTTGTGTTCACAGTTTAGAGAAAAGGAGAGCAGCTTTCAAGAAATGTGTCTTAGCAATCGAGAGAAACTGTAACTTGTTCAGCCCCCTGATCCGTCTTGACCAAACTTTGTTCAAACTCACAGAATGTTATTTTAACTTTTTGTCAGGCTGAACATGCGCAGCTTGATTTAAGGGAAATAAAGGGTTAAAAGGGCCTTAAAGTCCTGGCAGGGTTTGGGGGATTTCTACACCTGATTTCTTTTTAACCAAAGTCTACACTTAGTGACCTGGTGCATCCGCTATCAGTCCGGCCGCGTCTTGGCTTCAATCCGCAATCACAGTCTGATTCTGGTGCCAAACCTGCTCTGTGTCAGTGACTCACACTCGAAAGCGAAAGTTTGACAGTGATCAGCTGGTTCAGATTGAGTTTTAAATACGACACAGCAGAACAGAAGGAGGGACACAAGTCACGGTGAGTGTTAATACACTATTATTATTATTATTTGTGTTGTAATGATTCTGTCAGAGGCGCTTCCTCACAGTTCAACGAGCGAGAAAGCTTTAAAACCAGCGCAGCCATAATAATCCAAACCGCAGTTTCCTTCGTTATGTTATCATGAGGCCGAGACTGAACCTTTGTGGACACAAACACCAACATGCAGCGGACATGTTGCAGCCCTGGAGTCTGGACAGATGAGGAAATGGATCAGCTGACTTTGTGGATCTTTCATTGAGTTTCACGCGCACAGATTCTTTAAAGCTTTCAGGTTTGACTGATTTGTTCTTTCAGTAAGTGACTTTCCTGTGTGAAGAGAATTTGAATTTGAACACATTAGATTATAGTCCAAGGCCTCAGACACTGACTGAAGAGAACATCCAAACGCATTCATCTTTGTTTTAAATGTCAAATACGCGAACACGCACGCACGCGCGTGCTCAGGTGATTTCAGCTGATTCGGGTCATTTCCAATAAGTGCAGTAGAGAAATCTGATCAGGTGATCCAGGTAGCCAACAGGGAGGACGCTGTAAAACAATAAAACAGAAATGAGCAGTCAGCTGGTCGAAGGAGCAACAAGTCTGCGGACTGCAGAGGGAAGAAGGCTGATTTTCTTAATTTAAGCTTTATTTAACCAGGAAGTCCCTGTATATTTCAATCTCTTTTCTGAGGGCCAAGACAGCAAACACAAGTAAAACACAACATACACACATCAAACACACCGGGAAGAGACTCAAAGCAGTTGCATTTCTCACAGACTTTTAACCTGGCTTTAAAGTTTTCCTCAGGGACGAGATTATTAAAATGTAATATCTCTGCAGATTATATGAGTCAGCTCAGTGCAAACCTTTGGAACCTGGTACGGTTCATCTGTAGACATGAAGTCCAGGTGTCAGACGCATAAAACTGTAGATTCACGACTAAAACTGTGAACACTTTCTCTTCATCAGGTTTATACAGCTGTGTGTTCGTCTGGTTCTGGTTTATAAATGTCAGTTATTGTTGAACTGGAGCCTCACGTCACCTCCAGCAGTGAGACACAAACCGACGTAGAAACAACTTAAACATCTGTTTGCATGTCGATACTTCAGTCTGCTCCACCTTCATCAGACCTGTTCATGAGAAGAAGAGCAGTTTCAGCGACTGTGTGGCATCAGCGAGGTTCTGCAACAGAACAGCTGTGCTTATTTATAACACTGCCACGAATCCATCACATGTAAACATCATCAGCTGTGATATTTATCACCATTATTAAACATCAGAAGGACGATCAATGATTAATCAGTAGAGCTGACATTGAGCCAGACTCATTCATCATTCGTTTATACAGCGGGCCACTGATTGGCTGGATAAGACACACAGTTTTAATGAGACTGACTTGGTATTTGTTGTGTGTGTGTGTGTGTGTGTGTGCAGGTTTACTGGTTCCCCTCTCAGACTGACTCAAGTCCAGAAGATGAATGATTTGGAGGAAGAGAAGGACAGAGCAGAGTCTCCAGTATCTATGAAGAGTGACTGGTCCAAAGGTCCTCCTCCTGACTTCAGTAATGATCCTGGACCATCAGACACACAGTAAGGGAACCTCTGCACCGCTGCACTGAAACAGCTCATACGCCTCTCAGTCTAATCTGAGGATCCCACTGACTTCATGACAGAAATCAAACTTTAAAAACAGCGCAGCCATAATAATCCAAACCGCAGTTTTCCTTCGTTATGTTATCATGAGGCCGAGACTGAACCTTTGTGGACACAAACACCAACATGCAGCGGACATTTTGCAGCCCTGCAGTCTGGACAGATGAGGAAATGGATCAGCTGACTTTGTGGATCTTTCATTGAGTTTCACACACACAGATTCTTTAAAGCTTTCAGGTTTGACTGATTTGTTCTTTCAGTAACTGATTCAAACACAAACAGTCTCACTGATTTGCTGTGTGAAAAGAATTTGAATATGAACGTGAGGACTCTGGAGACACAACAGAGACCTGCCCCACACCACAAACCTTACTCAAACTTAACCTGCGCTCTTCAAGCTCAAGTCTTTTCATTTCCATCTGCAAGAATAGTGATTCTTTGCGCTGCTCAAACGTTAACCCAGCTTCACTAGAGGCAGACGTATCAACCGTGTCCCATACAGCACCAACAGCATGCAATGTAGACTGGAGAGCGCCCACTTCCAACAGATTTTCTTTTAGAACATTTTTCATGTTCTCTTTCAACGGCTTATCCCCAACATCCATCTTAAAATGCTCTGCGATTTTTACTCATTGCTCCTGCAAACAAAGTTCCAATAACTCCTCCGACGGAGCTCTTAATAATTCCTCAACAGTAGCCATAACTGAGGAAGACCAGAGGATTAACCTTACCTGCCTGAATACGCCCACCCCCCAGGAACTTTTGTGCAAAAACAGATTTCACGTTAGGCCAACCCTCCAGCAGCCAGAGCTAAAACAGCCCATACACAGCCAAAACATCAGCGCAGCCCTGTCCCTCTAACTGCCTAACCAGAATCTAATTAAAGTCCCCCCCTAGTCTTCAGGTGTTACTTGTGGTGGGTACATACACACTGTAACCCACACATTTATCTTTGTTTTAAATGGGACGGTGTAGTCCCTCATTCGTCCAGGAGTGTTCTATCGTAGAAAAGGTTTCAGTCGCAGTCATCTGGACGCTGTTTTCAGAATCAAGACGTTTGTTTTAAATGTCAAATAACATACACACACACACACACACACACACACATCAAGGGCAAAGTGGTAGACTTCGGGCGGACGGCCCGGGGGCTGGACATGTGCAGAGCTGAGGACCTCGGGCAAACGGCCCAGGGACTGGACAAGTGCGGAGCGCAACTCATGATGTCCGCGTCGAAGATCAAAACCATCTCAGGAGAATACTACAAAATAAAACAGGAAATATGACTAAACCTCAAATTATAACAGTGAACGCAGAGGCAGAAATATGCAGACTCTCTTCATCAGGTTTATACAGCTGTGTGTTCGTCTGGTTCTGGTTTATAAATGTCAGTTATTGTAGAACTGGAGCCTCACGTCACCTCCAGCAGTGAGACACAAACCGACGTAGAAACAACTTAAACATCTGTTTGCATGTCGATACTTCAGTCTGCTCCACCTTCATCAGACCTGTTCATGAGAAGAAGAGCAGTTTCAGCGACTGTGTGGCATCAGCGAGGTTCTGCAACAGAACAGCTGTGCTTATTTATAACACTGCCACGAATCCATCACATGTAAACATCATCAGCTGTGATATTTATCACCATTATTAAACATCAGAAGGACGATCAATGATTAATCAGTAGAGCTGACATTGAGCCAGACTCATTCGTCATTCGTTTATACAGCGGGCCACTGATTGGCTGGATAAGACACACAGTTTTAATGAGACTGACTTGGTATTTGTTGTGTGTGTGCAGGTTTACTGGTTCCCCTCTCAGACTGACTCAAGTCCAGAAGATGAATGATTTGGAGGAAGAGATGGACAGAGCAGAGTCTCCAGTATCTATGAAGAGTGACTGGTCCAAAGGTCCTCCTCCTGACTTCAGTAATGAACCTGGACCATCAGACACACAGTAAGGGAACCTCTGCACCGCTGCACTGAAACAGCTCATACACCTCTCAGTCTAATCTTCTTCTTCTTCTTTTCCTTTCGGCTATTCACTTTCAGGGGTCGCCACAGCGAATCATGTGCCTCCATCTAACCCTGTCCTCTGCATCCTCTTCACTCACATCAGTTAACTTCATGTCCTCTCTCACTACATCCATAAATCTCCTCTTTGGTCTTCCTCTAGACCTCCTGCCTGGCAGCTCCAACCTCAGCATCCTTCTACCAATATATTCATAGTCTCTCCTCTGAACATGTCCAAACCACCTCAATCTGGCCTCTCTGACTTTATCTCCGAAACATCTAACACGAGCTGTCCCTCTGATGTCCTCGTTCCTGATCCTGTCCGTCCTTGTCCCTCCCAAAGAGAACCTCAACATCTTAAGCTCTGCTGCCTCCAGCTCTGCCTCTTGTCTTTCCTTCAGTGCCGCTGTCTCTAAGCTGTACAACATCACTGGTCTCACCACCGTCTTGAACACCTTTCCTTTCATTCTTGCTGATACTCTTTTATCACACAACACACCTGACACTTTTCTCCGCCCGCTCCAACCTGCTTGCACTCGCCTCTTCACCTCTTTTCCACAGTCTCCATTGCTCTGAACTGTTGACCCTAAGTACTTAAAGTCCTGCACCTTCTTCACCTCTGCTCCCTGTAACCTCACTGTTCCACCTGGGTCCCTCTCACTGACGCACCTGTATTCTGTCTTACTGCGGCTAAGCTTCATTCCTCTGTTTTCCAGAGCAGACCTCCATCTCTCTAGATTTTCCTCCACCTGCTCCCTGCTCTCACTACAAATCACAATGTCATCCGCAAACATCATAGTCCATGGAACTAGTCAGAAACTCTACTGCCACCTCTCCTAGACACTTCCATACCTCCACAGGTATGTCATCAGGACCAACTGCCTTTCCACTCTTCATCCTCTTCAACGTCCTCCTCACTTCACTCTAATCTTTGCTACTTCCTGCTCCACACCAGTCACCTCTTCTACTCTTCATTCCCTCATTCATCAACTCTTCAAAGTACTCCTTCCATCTTCCCATCACACTCCCGGCACCTGTCAATACATTTCTATCCTTATCTTTAATCACCCTAACCTGCTGCACATCCTTCCCATCTCTATCTCTTTGTCTGGCCAACCTGTACAAATCCACCTCTCCCTCTTTAGTGTCCAACCTAGCATACAAGTCCTCATATGCTCTTTGTTTGGCCTTTGCCACCTCTACCTTCACCTTACACTGCATCTCCCTGTACTCCTGTCTACTCTCTTCAGTCCTCTCAGTGTCCCACTTCTTCTTAGCTAACCTCTTTCTCTGTATACACTCCTGAACTTCCTCGTTCCACCACCAAGTCTCCTTGTCCGCTTTCCTCTTTCCAGATGACACACCGAGTACCCTTATACCTGTCTCCCTGATCACATTAGCTGTAGTGGTCCAGTCATCTGGGAGCACTTCCTGACCACCCAGAGTCTGTCTCAGCTCAGCATCCTGTGTTGTCTGGCTACACTCTCCCCTACCACTACTTTACAGTCACTGGTCTCTTTCAGATTACAACGTCTACACAAGATGTAGTCCACCTGAGTGCTTCTGCCTCCGCTCTTATATGTCACCCTATGTTCCTGCCTCTTCTGGAAGAAAGTGTTCACTACAGCCATTTCCATCCTCTTTGCAAAGTCTACCACCATCTGTCCTTCTGCGTTCCTGTCCTGAAGACCAAACCTGCCCATCACATTCTCATCACCTCTGTTCCCTTCACCTACATGCCCATTGAAATCTGCACCAATCACCACTCTCTCACCTCTGGGGATGCTCTGCATCACTTCATCTAACTCACTCCAGAATTTCTCCTTCTCTTCTAACTCACATCCTACCTGTGGGGCATAACCACTCACAACATTAACACCAATGAACATCGCCCCTTCAATTTCCAGCTTCAGACTCATCAACCTGTCTGATACTCTTTTCACCTCTAGAACATTCCTCACAAACTCCTCTTTCAGGATAACTCCTACTCCGTTTCTCTTCCTATCTGATCCATGGTAGAACAACTTGAACCCTGCTCCTAAGCTTCTAGCCTTGCTACCTTTCCACCTGGTCTCCTGGACACACAGTATGTCCACCTTCCTTCTCTGCATCATGTCAATCAACTCTCTAGCCTTCCCTGTCATAGTCCCAACATTCAAAGTCCCTACTGTCAGTCCTACATTCTTAGCTTTCCTCTTCTCTCTGCCTACGAACACACCTTCCTCCTCTCCTTCTTCGTCTTTGACCAACAGTAGTCCAATTTCCACCGGTACCCTGTGGCGGTCGTTGTTAACCCGGGCCCCGACCGATCCGGTATGGAAGTCATTTTCACGATTCGCATTTTTAATTTGGCATGTGTTTTACGTTGGATGCCCTTCAGAAGATAAATAGTGGCCTTGACTGCTGAGAACCAGGCCTTATTACGGCCTTACCAGGCTTTATTAAAAACAGGCTTATATCAGAGACAGACCTCTAGTTCTGATTTATCATGTTTAATATAGATATTTTAATAATAATAATTTAAATAGTTTATTAACAGTTAGTAGACTAGTATGTAAACTACATTGTGCCTATAATATAGTGCAAATTATTATCAAAAAGAATAAATGACAAATTCACTCAGTAATTAACCTAAAGTCATGAGTCAAAACACACACACTTTATTTTGACAGCAGTGGAACTAACAGGGTGTATTTACATTGTGCATAAAATGTAGTGCAAAATTATTATAAAAACAAACAAAAAGCAAAACAAAATGTAAGATCAAACTAAAATGAAGATAACAAAATAGCTATTAAACTATATAGGGCCTGCATCATGGTGGACATTTTCTCCTCAGAAGTCAGGAGTCAACTCGGGCGGGACTGTGTTTTTAAGTCAACACTCACACACTTGGAATGAACAGTACTGTATTTCGTGCATATAACATAGTGCCAAATATTATCAAAACGAATAGACAAAAAAATGTAAGCTCAAACTAAAATGACACACTTAAAAAGATAAGTTATTTATAAAGAGTGCTGTTCTAAGTGCAATGAGATAACTTCTGTTGAATTGGCGCTATATAAATAAAACTGAATTGAATTGAACACCTATTTCTGTGACATGCAAATTTACTAAGTGTGTGAAACAGTGAGAACAAACAGCTAACGTTTTTAAATCCCAACATTTTCATTAGTTAATGGGTTGATGGCAACAGCCCATGCATTAGCCTATTTATAAAATATTAAATACATACATACATACATACATACATACATACATATATATATATATATATATATATATATATATATATATATATATATATATATATAAAATATTAAATACATACATATACATATATATATATATATATATATATATATATATATATATATATATATATATAAATTCCATTCTGTCCGAGCCCGATCAAACACTGTTTTAATAATAATTAAAATTTGAAACGGTAATAATAACCGTCTGAAATTTTACCGTTAACCGTTTCATTCCTAGTGGCAGTATGATGCTATCTTACCATCTACATAGAACTGGCAAATCTTGAAATTGATTTTTTAATTTAATGGAAGTTTCATGGTGTTTTTTAATCATAGCAGGCATAATGAATTCTCTTCCACCCCATAGACAGAGGAAGAGGAGTCATGTTTCTGTGGAGGAGCAGCCGTCCTGCTGTGCTTTGTGTCAAGACGTCCTGAAGGATCCAGTCTCTACCAGCTGTGGACACTGGTCCTGCAGACGGTGCATCACCTCATACTGGGACCAGTCTGCTTCATCAGGAGACTCCTCCTGTCCCCAGTGTGGAAAAAGACCAAGAACAAGACCTGGACTGCAGACAGCCAGTCAGACCAGCACTGTACAAAGTAAGATAGTAAATGTATTTGTTTTCATTCCAATTTTTAAAACTAGGATACAATTACATTTTTTTAAGAATGAGTCTCTGTTCTCTCTCAGTCAGCAGTGGTGTGCAGGAGGTTTTAGATGAACATAAGATCAGCCTGAGGAGGAGATGTGAACGTGTGACTGAAGGAAGTGATGAAACAGGAAGCAAAACACCTCTAAACAAGATCTACACTGAGCTCTACATCACAGAGGGACAGAGCGAAGAGGTTAATACCCAACATGAGGTTTGGCAGCTTGAGACAGCTTCCAAGATGAAGCCCCTCCATGACACTCCAATCAAGTGCCACGACATCTTTAAAGCCTTACCCGGCCAACAGGGACACATCAGAGTCGTTCTGACAAACGGTGTCGCTGGCGTTGGAAAAACCTTGAAAGTGCAGAAGTTCACTCTGGACTGGGCAGAGGGCTTGGAAAACCAAGACGTCAGTCTGCTGATTCTGCTTTCGTTCAGGGAGCTGAACTTGATCAGAGATGAGCGGTACAGTCTTCTCCAGCTGCTCCATGTTTTCCATCCAACATTACAGAAGGTCACAGCAGAGAAGCTCGCTGTCTGTAAACTTCTGTTCATCTTTGACGGCCTGGATGAAAGCAGACTTTCACTGGATTTCCACAACAATGAGGTTGTGTCCAATGTCACACAGAAGTCATCAGTCAACGTGCTGCTGACAAACCTCATTGAGGGGAATCTGCTTCCCTCGGCTCTCATCTGGATCACTTCCCGACCTGCAGCAGCCAATCAGATCCCTCCTTCACATGTTGGCAGGGTGACAGAAGTACGAGGCTTCACTGACTCCCGGAAGGAGGAGTACTTCAGGAGGAGAGTCAGTGATGAAGAGCTGTCCAGCAGAATCATCTCGCACATCAAGACATCCAGGAGCCTCCACATCATGTGTCTGATCCCAGTCTTCTGCTGGATCACTGCTACAGTTCTGGAGCACATGTTGACTACAGACCAGAGAGGAGAGCTGCCCAAGACCCTGACTGACATGTACTCACACTTCCTGCTGGTTCAGACAAAGAGGAAGAAGCAGAAGTATGATGAGGGACATGAGACGAGTCCACAGGAGCTGACGGAGGCTGACAGGGAAGTTCTTCTGAAGCTGGGGAGGCTGGCGTTTGAACAGCTGGAGGAAGGAAACATCATGTTCTACCAAGAAGATCTGGAGCAGTGTGGTCTGGATGTCACTGAGGCTTTGGTGTACTCAGGAGTTTGTACAGAGATCTTCAGAAGAGAGAGTGTGATCTTCCAGAAAACAGTCTACTGCTTTGTTCATCTGAGCGTTCAGGAGTTTCTGGCTGCCGTCTACATGTTCCACTGTTACACCAACAGGAACACAGAGGTACTGGAGGACTTCCTGGGAAAAGACTGGGACAATGAAAATACTGGTTGTTTCCTGAAAGATGACAGTAATCATAATTACTCATCCCTGGACGTCTTCCTAAAGAAAGCCATGGAGAAATCTCTCAAAAGTAAAAATGGTCACCTGGACCTGTTTGTTCGCTTCCTTCATGGCCTCTCTCTGGAGTCCAACCAGAGACTCATAGGAGGCCTGTTGGGTCAAACAAAGAGAAGATCAAAAAGCATCCAGAGAGCAATCAACAACCTGAAGGAGATGAACAGTGATGAGATCTCTCCTGACAGAGGCATCAACATCTTCCACTGTCTGATGGAGATGAACGACCACTCAGTACATCAGGAGATCCAAGAGTTCCTGAAGTCAGAGAACAGATCAGAGAAGGAACTCTCTGAGATCCACTGCTCAGCTCTGGCCTACATGCTGCAGATGTCAGAGGAGGTTCTGGATGAGTTGGACCTGAAGAAGTACAACACATCAGAGGAGGGACGATTGAGACTGATTCCAGCTGTGAGGAACTGCCGAAGAGCTCTGTAAGTACCAATGTGAATATCAACATTTAATAACAGTATTTAACAGTTGGTGCCATAAGTATTGTTACATTGGATTGTGTAGCCATTGTATTGTTCATCTCTGCTCTGCTGTGATAGTCACAATTTTAACCCTTACAGACTTTCTGGGTGTAGACTCACAGAGACTCACTGTGAAGTCCTGCCCTCAGCTCTGCAGTCTAACCCCTCACATCTGATAGAATTGGACCTGGGTTATAACACTCATCTGAAAGATTCAGGAGTGAAGCTGATCTCTGCTGGACTGGAGAGTCCACATTGCGGTCTGAAGACTCTGAGGTGCAGAATCTTGTTTTACTCTCTTTGAAGCTTTACATAAACATTATCAGTGATTTAGTAAAGTTTTTCTTTCGTTGTAGGCTGACAGACTGTCAGGTCACAGTTAAAGCCTGTGATTCTCTGGCCTCAGCTCTCAAGTCCAACCCCTTCCATCTAAGAGAACTGGACCTGAGTAAGAACTATCTGCAAGATTCAGGAGTGAAGATGATGTTTGATTTTCTACACTCTCCACAATGTAGACTGAAGACTCTGAGGTCAGACTTCCAGATTTCTCATTTAATCATTCAAAATGTGTAACTCCTTCAAGTGAGGAAATCACATTGATTCAGAGATGTGGATAAATGGGAAATAAGGAACACAAACACATAAGCATGAAATGGCCAATTAATTTTCCAGAAGGTTATACATCTTCATGTAATGAGTAAGGGACATCAGCAACAGTGGAAATTATTTATATTGAAACTTTCAGGTAATAACACTGCTGAGTTGTTGAGTTAGGAGGTTTTTTTTCTGCTAGTGTGCTTTTGACCTTTTTGCCCTACAATGAGCCTCTCTCCCAGACTTTAAATAGTTACAATAAATACTTAATTTTATAGTTGCATGCTGTGTTCTCTATTTAGATTGAGTTCCTGCTGTTTGTCAGAGATCAGCTGTGCTTCTCTGGCCTCAGCTCTGAAGTCCAACCCCTCCCATCTGAGAGAGCTGGACCTAAGCCTGAACTTGCTGCAGGATTCAGGAGTGAAGCTACTGTCTGTTGGACTGGAGAGTCCACACTGTAGACTGGAGACTCTGAGGTCAGGTCATAACCTTGTTTTACTCTTATAGGTGTTTTAGGTTACATGTCAAAAGTCTTACCCTTTCTTTTTGAACTTGTGTTTGCTGAAAAGCTGTAGGTAGGTGTTTCCTATGTTGCTGTTTTTTTGTTTTTCCTTCCCTGCTTTTCTGGGGATTATAACAATGTTAAGCTAGAATAAACAAATCATAGTTTTAGCAGTCATCTTTGCACTGTATATCGTAGAAAAGGTTTCAGTCGTAGTCATCTGGACACTTTTTTCAGAATCAAGACGTTTCGGCTCCCATCCGGAAGTCATTCTCAATTGTCTGTGTTTTCGAGTTCCCGAACCAGATCCACGGTTTTCTGCCCAAAATTCTTCAAAATAAGTCCCTCGTTCGTCCAGGAGTGTTCTATCGTAGAAAAGGTTTCAGTCGTAGTCATCTGGACACTGTTTTCAGAATCAATTCTACAATTGAGAATGACTTCCGGATGGGAGCCGAAACGTCTTGATTCTGAAAACAGTGTCCAGATGACTACGACTGAAACCTTTTCTACGATAGAACACTCCTGGACGACTGAGGGACTACACCGTCTTACCTTTGCACTGTATGTTACAGAGATGAAAGTGACATTTATTGTCTCCTCAATTTATTGCATGTGTTGCAATTACAGACTCGAATGCTGCAGTTTGTCAGAGATCAGCTGTGCTACTCTGGCCTCAGCTCTGAAGTCCAACCCCTCCCATCTGAGAGAGCTGGAGCTGAGTAACAACTACCTGCAGGATTCAGGAGTGAAGCTGCTGTCTGCTGGACTGGAGAATCCACATTGTAGACTGGAGATTTTGAGGTATACTCTGAAGGAGTATTTTCCTGACTATACAAATACCCAGTCAACAGATCGAGGGTGTGAAATGCAGGCACATACTTTACATTAAAAATGTTGAGTACTGACACAGATACTCAGAATCATTTAAAAAAGGCAAATGCCCATTGTAAGATTTTTTATCTGAAGCCATCCCCATTCCCTGAAAGTAATTTACACCTTAATGCCAGAGCATTAGATACTGCAGTTTTGAACAAGCTGTTCAAAAATCATCATTTTACATCAGGTCTCTCTCCCTCTATCTGTCTCCCCTCACTTGATAGATCAAGATTTTACCCTTGAATGTCTGAGGTGAAACTAGGTATGGAAATTTTTAAGAATTTAATTTAAGTAATTTAATTGAAGTTACTTATTAAACGTTAAATATTTAAAAAGTAGCTGCAGCAGACGATGCTGAAATTAGGAAGAGTGACATCTTCTGCAAGGTGTCAAGGAGATTCTAAGCATGTTTGAGTCAGGATTCACTCAAATCGCACAGACATACCTTCTCAAAACAGGGTGAGAGACAGATTATTGGACCATGAAATATTATAGGCCAGATTTTCCTTCAGGTGCAAACCCAGCAGTAGTGCAAACCCAGTCTTAATGCAACTAATGCATTTTTTTGCGCCTATTTGGTGATTTCCTGACCCCAAACTCCTGACCAGAGTCCTGCACAGGTCCAGTTTGCAAACATATACCTGCACTTCACCCGCAAAGGTCAACATGAACCAAACCAACATGAATCCAGCCGTTACCCGCAATGATCTCTGAATCAATTCTACACCCGACCTGTTACAGTTCAATCAGGAGAGACTTCATCTGAGTAAACAAATAATATATTTTATTGCCATATGCACAATAAAGATGTGAGACTCTTTGGTGATTAGACCTCATTGTGACGTCATCATATTTTAAGGGGGTAGTGAAGCCATGAGTAGTGTAGGATACCCCCTGATGGAGTCTAGACACTGGTGGTCCTGGTGATGGGATGAAGAGAATGGCTGAAGATCTGGATGTGATGAGGAGCGGACTCTGATGAGCTCAACCTGGTTAATGGATATGATGAACTGGAGGTGAATAGGGTCTCAACAATTTCACACTGAAATGTGTGAAGCTAATATTAGTGGAGATACCGCATTTCAGTCTGGGGAAGGCCTAAGTCATCTGCTGTAAAATGCTGCAGCAATGCTGTAAGTTTGGGTTTTATTTGCCCATCCACCCCATCCAATACAAAGGAGGTGAATGAAATTTCAACAAACCTCATTGGAGAGAGTTTCCATAGAGACTATTTCTTCAGTAGAGAATAGTCCCTATGAAAACAGTAGACAGTGTGTTCTATGGATCATCCATTTAACTCCATTGTATTGGGCACTGTTTCTGCTTTTTTAACGCTGTGAGCAGCACAAATTAAACTCCAGTCACCTCCATTGTATTGGGGTGGACAAATAAAATCAAAACTATCTCCTACTTATAATGTTTACAGCGTCTTTTCCACATTGCGCTGAGGTGCACCTTGTTTTTGCTATGATGAACAAAATTGCAAAAAATTGTTAGCCATGCCCATATGCATTTGCGCAACGTGTCTGAGCTTGTGTTGATGTTAGCGCCCAGTTTCAGGAAACTATGGCCCTCTATGTACAAGCAGGTTTTCTATTTATTATATTTTATAAGTCAATACTGTCTTTTTTTATTCAGACTGAGGGTCTGCAGGTTGTCAGAGACCAGCTGTGCTTCTCTGGCCTCAGCTCTGAAGTCCAACCCCTCCCATCTGAGAGAGCTGGAGCTGAGTAACAACGAGCTGCAGGATTCAGGAGTGAAGCTGCTGTCTGCTCTACTTGAAATTCCACACTGTAAACTGGAGACTCTCAGGTTGGCTGACATACTGTAATTTACGCTTGCAGATCTCCTATCTGAAATGAAAAGGGCTTATGTATTGTATTACTTGTGAACAGGTGCCAGCTGAAAGATTGTAGGTTTTAAGTACTGTGTGTCTGATTCGATGTTTATCCTATAATTATAGACTTGGTGGCTGTGAACTGACACAGATCAGCTGTGCTTCTCTGGCCTCAGCTCTGAAGTCCAACCCCTCCCATCTAAGAGAGCTGGACCTGAGTGAAAACAAGCTGCAAGATTCAGGAGTGATGCTGCTGTCTGCTGGACTGGAGAATCCACACTGTAGGCTGGAAACTCTGAGGTAGAGTCTTTATATCCTTTATGTGAAGCTCTACTTAAGAAGTAGCATTGCTTTTAATTTTTTTCAATCATCATTTTTCTGTAGGTTGAAACACTGTCTGGTCACAGATGAAGGATGTGCTTATTTGGCATCAGCTATGAAGTCCAACCCGTCCCATGTGAGAGAGCTGGACCTGAGATTAAACTACAGGATGCAGGATTTTGGAGTGATGCTGCTATCTGCAGGGCTGGAGAGTCCATACTGCAGATTGGAGAATCTGAGGTTATTGCCAAACACAATTTAAATAATAATCCATCAGGTTTCAGTCCTGGTTGATTTTGTAGCATCTGTGGTTGCCGTGGTAACAGCAGGTGGTGTAATACTACATCAACTGGTGTATCTGTTTACAGTGCAGCCAAACAAACTAAGGCTGTTTTAATAAAGAAGTCAGTCAATAATAATTTCAACCTCTATCTGATTGCACGCTGCACACACAGCCAGTAGTTGCTGAGGAGCTGGAGGTTTGCAGCCTGTTGCCTGCAGCTCTTAATCTAACAGCTCACTGTGGCTGCACTTCGCTGACAACATCAACTCATGCACTGACTTGTTTTCACTTGTTGTGATAATGTGTAAGTGGCCTGCAGACCTGCAGATAACTGTTTTCACTCTACAGGGTGACATAAACCTGGATTAAAGATGACAACCCAACACGATGTGAGTACTGGCACAACATTTCCCACAGATCTGTTTTCCATTCCATTTTAAATGTATCCACATGCAGAAAACATGTTCTGTTTTCCTGTTGAAATTCCTGTGACCGACTACAAATGAAACTAAATAATCACAATATATTTTTTCACCTGGTATCCCCATTCTCTCATTCAGAATTCAGCATTACTCAGTTAACTTTACCTCCGTTTTTCTTGATAGTAAAGTAATATCCTCCTCCCTTCAATAACAGAATCCCATTGGACGCATTGTGAAGGTCAGCATATTTGTAGGCAAAGTTCAATTTAGTCAAGGCTGCAAATCAAGGTAGTGCCCAAAAGCACACACCTGCTCTATAGGCTTGGTGACATAGTGGTTATACTCGCAGGGATTTGGTGAACTACTGTAGCTGGCAAGCTAATCAACCAGCCTGCCTGGCTAGCACTAGTTAGTCTCAATACCTTCTTTCTATTTTCTCTGTCCTGAACTGAATTTCCCCGCCCTGACATTTGTTGTCAGGATAGTTCATCATTTCATTCAATAAAGATTTTAAAAGGGTGTAGGGTATGCACATCCAAAAAAAGTTTTACAGGTGCTGGATCAAAAACCAAAGTAAAGCCCTGACGAAGATCTTTGCTTGATCGAAACGTTGCTCAATAAAAATTGATGGGAGTTATTAGTACAGTGTGCTGATCTTCTGTTTGATTCTTTCAATAAAGTAAAGAGTTTAAACAGTTTATTGAAAAGCTTTATTTGTACCATCGACTCTGAACTGTGTGTAAACCAGGTCTCTGTTGTGGAGCAGTTTAAACTCTGATGGAGGAGTTTTAATAAGCCATGATAGCTTCCTCCATTTTGGACTCGCTGACTCTCCGTCCCCTTAAGGGTCAGCTCTGTCAAATCAGCTTGTTTTTGGTCGTGTCAAAGTTTATCAAAGTTGAACTCGACACAAGAAATGTGTGCAGATTTACTTCTGTCCCACGAGTGAATCCACTAAACACATGGACTCGATTGAAATTAATTGATTTTGTTTGTTTTAAATATGTTAAGTTAACGTTGATGTCTGCTGTGTGTTGTCTTGTCTCTATCAGATAGAGGCTATCTCTGGATGGGATCAGAGGGTTGACGGACATGAAAGAGCTGCAGATGAACTCAACACTTTCTGAGCTTCTGAGTTTCAAACTGGAAAAACACGCCAACGGGACAGGTCACATTTCTTTCCACAAAAATCAGCTTCTGAGTAAGTTTCCGGTTAAGAAACAGGAAATGCAAAAGGCACAATAATGCATCTTATATCTACGATTCCTCATTTAAATTGTTCAGAATGTCTGAAAGATTTTACGACCAGCAGGTCACATCATCATGGAAACAACTCGTAGTTCACTCATCAGTTTGACTCCCAGTTGTTCTAACTCAGATTATAATTTCATAAATTAATGTAGGAGCACACTCACACTCTGCTATGAGGGATAAATGAATCACATGGTTAAAACAGTGCACACATCTTAATGAACCTCTATTACTGCCACTATTGTGGTAAACATTTCCTGACCATGGACAGATTATGAGACAACGGGCCAACGACTGATGACCACACTGATGTACATCTTAATCACAGCACTTTATTCAGCACCAGCAGTATACAGCTAAACAGATGAATATATACAGTAGCTTATATGAGATACTTTAATCAGTTATATGCACAGTGAAAAAAATGGCGGGTTGTGGTAACATGCAGTACAGCAAAACATCAAGTCATTAATATAATTATTAAACCTGCCACACATGAAAACACACGTTTAGCCACTGAAATACTGTTTGAAATGAAGACTTTAATATAATTTAAATACAGCTCACCTTGAAATTCTCCTGCACTTGAAAATATCCTCAAAATCAATTTACTTTGGTTAAAAAGTGATACATTTTGTGAATCGAATGTCGTGGGACACATTTTATCACGAGTGATTATAAAAGACAAAACACATTATTAAGTCTCATTTTATTGATGTGAAGTTCATATTTTTATTTGTTTTATGGAATCAAAATTGATGCACGGACACACATTGCAGGCCTCCACATAATCAACTGATGACATGTCTTTGATTATTTATTGACGACTTTTTAATCTTTTTGGTTTTGTGATTTTATAAATATATTGTGAAATTCTGTTATGTGAAACAAACTAAACTGCACTGAATAGAGTGAAAATAGTTGTGTATAAATATTTCAAATGATGTATTAACTGATGATTAATCAAATGGTTGCAAGTTGTTATTTTGTGTTTTTCTTATATAAAAGTGTTGACTCGAATCATTACTGAGGTTCCTGTTCCCTTAGTGCCTTTTAATCAGCTTAACATCGAAACATCTGGAGACAAATCTGACACTAAATTACGACAGATGTTTTGTGATGTATGAACTGATCTCAGACTGACGGCTTGAGTTTCTTATCAGTTGGTGATTAGAGCTTCAACACTAACAGTTAATTGTAATAATGGATTGTTTAAAGCATTAAAGGATCTCCTGTCTGTCGCCGACTGTTGTCTTTTCTGATTGTGTCTGACAGTAAATTTGATTTGATGCTCAGATATTTTAAAACAATGATCTTTTATAAAAACTGTTATTTACCTTCTTTCTGAAAGTGAGATGTTCAGATTGATACCACTCTCATGTCTGTGTGTTAAGTGCGCATCAGGGATCAGGACATGGTTAGCTTAGCTTAGCATAAAGACTGGAAGCAGGGAGAAACTGTTAGCTTGGCTCTGTCCACAGTTCAAAAATACACCTACCAGCCGCTCCAAAGCTCACTGATGAACATTTTGTACTTTTTTGTTTTAATCTGTACACAAAAGGAAATAAAAAACAACAACATTTGTTTCTTCAGTAGGCCTGACTGTTATAACACAAAGAGCCAAACCCAGGAAAACAAAAATCATGCCCTCATGCTCACCCCCTGTTTTTAAGTACGTTATTAAATATGAATCACTGATTTAGTTTAGACAAACCAGCAGTAAACAGGAATAATCAGTCAGCTTCATCTGGAGCAGCAGGATTTTACACATCAGTCATTCAACACTGAATGAAAGAGGGCATTCATCAGAGTCTGAAAAGTAGTCCAGAATCACCTCCCTCCCTGACGAGCTGCATTCTCTGCAGATCAGCAGGTGAAGCTGAACAGAAGAAACAGTGTTCAGGTTTGGATTGGAGCTGAGCTTTTATCTGTTGTGAGGAAGTGAAACTCTCAGACGTTCACCGTCTCTGAGAAGTGAAAATGGCTCAGCGAGGAGTTCAGCCGGACAAAGAGAAGTTCTGCTGTCCGATCTGTCTGGATCTACTGAAGGAGCCGTGATTATTCCCTGTGGGCACAGCTACTGCATGAGCTGTATTAAAAAACACTGGGATGAAGAGGAGCAGAAGAAAATTCGCAGCTGTCCTCAGTGCAGAAAGGGCTTCATACCGAGGCCTGTCCTGGTGAAAAACACCATGTTAGCAGAGGTAGTGGAGCATCTGAAGAAGACTGGACTCCAAGCTGCTCCTCGTCATCACTGCAACACCGGACCTGGAGATGTGTCCTGTGATGTCTGCACTGGGAGGAAGCTGAAAGCCACCAAGTCCTGTCTGCAGTGTCTGGCCTCTTACTGTGAGCTCCACCTCCAGCCTCATTATGAATCCCCGACTTTTCAAAAACACAAGCTGGTCGAAGCCTCAGCAAAGCTCCAGGAGAACATGTGCTCTCGTCACCATGAGGTGATGAAGATGTTCTGTCGCACCGATCAGCAGGGTATCTGTTATCTCTGCTCTGTGGATGAACATAAAGGCCACGACACAGTCTCAGCTGCAGCAGAGAGGACTGAGAAGCAGAGAGAGCTCCGGGCGAGTCGGCAAAACATCCAGCAGAGAATCCAGGACAGAGAGAAAGACGTGAAGCTGCTTCAGCAGGAGGTGGAGGTCATCAATCGCTCTGCTGATAAAGCAGAGAGGGACAGCGAGACGGTCTTCACCCAGCTGGTCCGACTCATCGAGAAAAGAAGCTCCGAAGTGAAGCAGCAGCTCAGATCCCAGCAGGAAACTGAAGTGAGTCGGGCCAAAGAGCTTCAGGAGAAGCTGGAGCAGGAGATCACTGAGCTGAGGAGGAAAGACTCTGAGCTGGAGCAGCTCTCACACATAGAGGATCACAGCAGGTTTCTACAGAGTTACCCCTCGCTGTCACGACTCAGTGAGCCTACAGACTCACCCAGCATCAATATCCGTCCTCTCAGGTACTTTGAGGATGTGACGGCGGCTGTGTCAGAGGTCCGAGATAAACTACAGGACATTCTTACTGAGGAATGGACCGAGATCTCACGGACAGAGACTGAAGTTCGTGTTTTAATGACACCAGCAGAGCCCGAGACCAGAGCTGAGTTCTTCCAATGTTCATGTCAGATCGCAGTGGATCCAAACTCAGTGAACAAAAGGCTGTTATTATCTGAGGGGAGCAGAAAAGTGACCTGGACGTTTCAACAACATTCATATTCTGATCATTCAGACAGATTCACTGACAGTCTGACTGGACGCTGTTACAAATTTACAAACAAGCATTATTTTGATACTTACCAATTATTATTCTGCACAATGAGTACTACTAAAAGTACTCATTGTGCAGAATAATATACATTATATTATTGGATTATAATTATTGATGCATTAATGTGTTCATCACTTTTATGCTGCAGCTGCTGAAGGTGGAGCTCGTTTTAATGACTTTATATTCTGCTGGGTAGTTTAATCTGTAATAATACATCATCACTTATTTGTTGATTGGATTTTGTTTTAATAATCTAATTTGTTGGTTCGTTTGTTAGTTGTCAGTTAGTTTGTTAGCCTGGAGGCTAACAGGTCAATAAGTTGACACTGTGGATTGAAACGCTGTATTTGTGTCATGGACTCCTGTCTCATAACTAGGGATGTGGTTTGATATAATTTAATCAAGTTTAATTTATCAAGTTTATGTTTCAGCGTTTGTAACTGATGTGAACAACCTGAAAATGAGTGGAGCAGCAGAATATATGAAAGGTTGATTAAAATGTTTCTGACACATTGAATGAACCTCAGCAGCTACTGACTCCAGATACTGAAGCTCTCGATTCACAACGATGAAGCTTATTGATCTGATATCAATCAAAGTTGAACTGGGAGACTGTTAACCCTCAGGTCGCAGGTCAGTTTGACCCATTTCTGTTTTTGAGTTGTCTGAAAAACTGCTTCCTCTCTCTGTTGCTCCCTGAAAGTTTTCGGGACTTCATGTTAATGAGGACACACTGATGTGTTGCTGAATGTAGTGAACACAACGATGATGTCTGTAATTAAAGAGAAATGTGTTCGTTATGGTGGTTTGACTGTGTTGACTGGTTCTGATTGGTCTGTCGGGGTCAAGATGAGGACAGAAAGACGGTGTCGTCCCTCATTCGTCCAGGAGTGGTCCATCGTAGAAAAGGTTTCAGTCACAGTCGTCTGGACGCTGTTTTCAGAATCAAGGCGTTTCGGCTCCCATCCGGAAGTCATTCTCAATTATGAAATTGTGTTTTTCACAAAAGAAAACCCCTCTTTGAACAGAAATGGTGGTCTGAGATTCAATCTGCCCAAAGTTTACCACAGTGTATTAGCACCGTGGTCACACCGATCACATGCTAATCAGGTACTTAACAGTGATGAGGGAGGTGCAGCCAGAAAACAATAGGCCTGATTACTGATTACTGGGCCATCATGGAAACTATTAGGTCAGTTTCAGGTGAAACTAGCTAATCAACAGATACTCAGGTAAACTTCTTCCTGAGGGCGGGGCTTATGTAACACAGAGTAGCTTAAATTTCTGAGTTCTCAGACCATTTTCACAATTGAGAATGACTTCCGGATGGGAGCCGAAACGTCTTGATTCTGAAAACAGCGTCCAGACGACCACGACTGAAACCTTTTCTACGATGAGGACAGAAAGTAAAAACTGATCCCCAGAAGACTGAAACATAGGTGACCATGAACGATCACAGACGATTTCTTTTATACTCAAACAGATGTGCTGTTGGTTAGTCGTATAGAAGCATGATTTCTGAGTTGGACGTTTGTGTTTGCTGTTGATGTTTGGCTCCTCAGTTATCTGAGCGTTTGTCTCTCCCTGCTGGCCGCTGGCATCAACTGCAGCTTTAAACCTCAGTTGGTCTCCAGTGATGTGATGAAACATTAGAAACTAAAGTTCTGAGAAATGTAAAGACTCAAGTAAAGTACAAGTATCCCAAAACTGTACTTCAGTGACTGTTGTGTGTAAACTACACAATAAAACGGATTAACTGGTGAGTGTGAAGGAAAACAAAACTAAAACTCGACATATTAAAAAGAAAAATCAAGATGTTTTATTCATTGTTTTTACCAACAGCAACAGATACAGCACATTTATAAAAACAGGCAGAGGGTCACTTTAACACCTTTTATGTCACCTGGTATTAACAGGTGATTTAAAGTTCACACAGTTCAGTTTGGAAACATTGAGTCAGCTGGACGACATTTTGCTACAACAAAATCAGACCAAAAAAAACCTCAAATTTGTCGCCTCCTGCTGTGAATTAAAGGTTCGTTCCACAGAAACTTCAACGCCAGACCATCAACCAACAGAGTCCAGCTGCAGACCTCACGGGACCTTCAGCTGCCTTCTTTTCTTTTACCAGATTTGGAAACGCTCACATTTCTCTGCTCAAGCCTAAAGGCTTTACGCGTTAACGTCATGTTTGTGTCGGGTTAAAAAACGTGCGTGTTAGCTGTGAAAGAAATACAAGAATACAACTTGTTAGCCTGCTGGAGAAGCTAACGTTGATGTTAGCACTACGAAAGCATGTGACACAGACTCTGTGTGAAAAAGTTTTTAAGAGACGACATTTTAAAAGAACAAGGTTCAGGAGGTGATCAGGTTCAGTCTTAGGGTGATTATTAAATTAGACTTATTGAAATAAATCAGACCATCGATGGTCCAAACTGTCCAGCGTGAGCGCCCCCTACAGTGAATCATCTGTGAACACAACTAGAAACTATAAATACATTAATTTAACAATAAAATCTATCTTTGTACAGATTCATTTAAAATTTTACACCAAAATAACAAAACAGACTTCAGATTTTTTTTAATATCTCTATAAAACAATATACATATCTTTACATACACAGTGAGTAATATTATTATATACCAGAATCATTAGAATCTCAGGTACAGCAGATAAATAGTGCTTCAGAGATACCTGGATTAAAAACTATTATAATAATGATTTATTGATTAAAAACTCTCTCTCGACCAATCAGAAACTGCGGCTAAAATGAAAGGCACCATGACGACGTGATGGAGCCGCCCCTTTATGACATCACACAGGGGGTCACTGTGGGGACACGTTGGTCAAATAATCTTCTTTCTGTCACATTTAAAGTTTACAGGATGATTTCTGAGTCGAACGGCTCTTCATTAAGTAAACCCTCGTATTGATCTGTCATTAAATCAGGTCAAACTGGTGTATCTGTTTGCAGCACACACTCATGCCGTCAGTACTTATCACATAAATATAATCCTCATTTCCTGTGGCTGCTTCACAATAAAAGCCCGTGTTTGTCCACTCGAAGTCTTTTAATGTGAAGCAGCAGCAGCAGGAAACAAAAACAGCTGATATCAGTTAGATAAAATAGGATAAAGCAGCTGTATCGTTTCCTGTGAATCGCTTGTGTGTGTGTGTGTGTGTTACTCTGTGTGTGTGTTACTGTGTGTGTGTGTGTGTGTGTGTGTGTGTGTGTGTGTGTGGGAAAGCGGACTCCGCCACTAACAATGAAAACGGCTACAGAGAGGATCGAATAGTTGTTCTCTCCGGAGAACGCCGCCATTACTGCGGGCGTCAGAGTCTGCAGCGACGGTGAAGCGGAGATGTTTGTGTTGCCGAATGAAAGACACAATCCAGGTGCATCATGGGAAACGTAGGATCCAGTGTTTCTGGACTATAAAAGTCAGGACTACTTCCTGGAGTTGTGATACTAAATCAGTTTAATGTGTTCGTGTCTGATTGGGCGACACGGAGCAACAGGACTACAAAAATCCAAATCATCTATTGGGAGGAATTTACCAGAATTTAAATTTTTAGAGGATTATATATTTATTTAGTTACTTTTCGCCGATAAAATGAGAACTACAGGTTGTGGATCGATCCCAGAGCTGATGTCATCAGAACCGAACACCTTTAAACATTTTCGGATAAAAGTTTCAACAGTAAAAGCTCCTCCGAGAGTCGATCATCAGAGACCTCTGATTGGCTCCAGCACGCGTCCATCACCCACCTGTCCCTCCAGCCTCCAGAGCAGCTGTCCAATCACAGCCCTGCAGCGACTCACCCACCAATGAAAAGCCGACTCCCTCCCCACTTCTTCCCGTCCCTCTTCTTCTTCTGTGGTGAGCGGCAAAGTCCAGAGACGCAGGATGATGATGTCACGCCGCCTCCCCCTCCTCCTCCTCACCTCCTTCACCATCTCCTTCCTCCTCCTCTGCTCCTCCCTCCTTCACCTCCTCCTTCTCTTCCTCCCCCTCTTTCCCCTCCTCCTCCCCCCCTTCTCCTGTCCCTTCCTCTGCTCCTCCCTCCTTCGCCTCCTCCTTGTCTTCCTCCCCTCCTTCGCCAGTCTCTCCTTCCTCCCCCTCTTTCCCCTCCTCCTCCCCCCCTTCTTCTGTCCCCTCCTCTGCTCCTCCCTCCTTCGCCTCCTCCTTGTCTTCCTCCCCTCCTTCGCCAGTCTCTCCTTCCTCCCCCTCTTTCCCCTCCTCCTCCCCCCCTTCTTCTGTCCCCTCCTCTGCTCCTCCCTCCTTCACCTCCTCCTTCTCTTCCTCCCCCTCTTTCCCCTCCTCTTCCCCCCCTTCTCCTGTCCCCTCCTCTGCTCCTCCCTCCTTCATCTCCTCCTTTTCTTCCTGGCCTCCTTCACCAGACTCCTCTTCCTCCCCCTCTTTCCCCTCCTCCCCCTTCTCTCCTTCCCCGGTCTCCTCCTCTGCTCCGTCTGTCTCTG